>NW_005871360.1:438500-443768 GCF_000147115.1 Myotis lucifugus
AGCTGATCCTGAACGAATCCTCCTTATTATATCTTCTGTTTCTACACACACACTCACACACACACACACACACATACACACACACTCACACACACACATACATACACACACACACACACACACACACACTCTTCATTCCCGATTCACCTGGCACCACCAAGCCCTGCACTTTGGGAGGGTGATGTGTAAAATGGGTTGGGTCTCAGCTTTCCCTTCTGCCCACTGAAGACGCCGTTTTCTCCTTTGCCTTCCAGCTCCCGCCCTAAGTCCTGCTGCCTCCTCTCCCCTCTTCCTTGCCCATGAGTATCTATATTTCATTCTGTGGGTCTCAGGAGAGAGTAAAGCAGCGCATGGTCTCTAGCTACTTATTTGCTGATTACCCCTCTCCCCTACCGGAACGTGAGCTCCGTAATTTGTTTTGACCACCCCTACATTCTTAGCTCCTAGAAGAGTGTCTGGTCATACTATCACCCAATAATTGCTGATAATTAAGTGGATAAATATAAGAAGTAAGGAAGATTTCTCCAGCTCTGTTTCTATTATCTAATTTCTTTAATCTTCATTTCCCAAGTTTGTTCTAACGTTCCTTCTCTTTGAGCTATGGCTCTTTCACCCACAAGACCTCCCTTCACTGTTTATTAACTTTTATTCTTTCCTGGTAGTTTTTTTTTCCTGGATCACTCCTAACTTTCCTCTCCCTTTCTACTACCCGGCACTAACTTCAGTCTCCAGTTCCATGAGGGAAGTGGAATTTCCCCCCACTCCATTTGAAGGGCCTGGGGAGAGAACTCTGGTCCCTACCTTCCTGGAAAGACATCATTTAGCTAACTTCTTAAAAATCACGATTCCTACTAAAGCTCTAATTCCGGCTAGGTTTAAAAAAAACCTCAAAGAAACATCAAATTATCAGAGTGCCTGGAGCAGGAGGGTTAATAAGAAGAGATCTGGGGCTGGGGAATGTGAGGGGTTATTGGGAGGGAATGAGGGCTAAGCTCCCAGGCAAAGAGAAGCTAAATTAACAACCACATTGCTCACATTCACTTTGGTCCTTCCAACCCCTGAGCTCCCCTGTCCCTTGGTAAAAGCCAGAGCTAAACTGGAAAAGAAGAAATTTGTTTGTTTTTTCTTTTATTAAGAAAATATTCATTGAATTTTCTAGTATGTTCCAACACTAGGTAAACAAATCAGACAGGTTATCTGCTTTTGTGAAGTTAGAGCCTAGTGGGAGATTCAGACGACACACAAATAAACAAAATACAGAGAACAAGCAGTAGTGGGTGCTTTGAGGGAAGTGAGCGGGACTCGGTAACAGAAGATAAGAGAGGAAACTTCCTCCGGTGGGGGTGGGAGTGGCTCCCCTGTGAAAGTGCGATGGACTTTTTTTTGAGGGTGTGTGTATTTCAAACATTTATTTCCCACCAAAAGTACTCTTCATTCTTTGGAAATGTAAACTCTTCCTCACATACAGCCATGTTATTAGTTTAAGTGTAGTCCCATCCTCCGCTCCAAGAGAGGGTTCTGATTGATCTAAACAACTCCAATCCCTCCCCTCTACCTTTGTGTCCCTCCCAAGGTGATTGGCTTTGACATGGGCATGTGATACAATTGAGGCCAATGAGAGACTGAGCAAGAGCTACCAGAAAAAACACTCTATTCTCCTGAAGACTGTGGTGTGAGAATGTGTGTCCTGAATAGTGACAACCGTTTTGTGACCATGAGGCAAAAGCTGCAGCTATACAGTAAAGGAGAGAAAGAGCGTCCTCAGACACAGGCTCCTCTGTGACCTTCCTTAAAGTCAGCTCTATTTCTGGATTTGCTAAGTATAGGAGCCAGTAGATTTCCTTTATTCTTTAGGGTAGTTTCAGTGGGATTTTCTCACTTGCAATCAAAACAAAGCCGTTGTAACTGCTAGCGAAGTGACATTTCAGCTAAAGATTGAGAACGAACTCACCAAGAGAGAAGAGGAAGTAGGAGCATTCTAGGCACAGGCACCAGCCTTGAGAAAGGCCTGGGGAAAGAAAAGAATTAGTGTGATCAGGGAACGAAGAGGAGGCCCGTGTGGGAGCCACAGCGTAAGACAGAGAGCTGTGGCCAGATGAGCAGGCAGAGGGTCATGGGAAGAAATTTGAATGTTTGGATTTTATTCTAAGGAAATAGGAAGCCCCATTCTGATTCCTGTGTCATAATGACATGGCTGCTAAGTGGAGAATAAATTGGATTGGGGCAATAATGGAAGAGGATTATCAGAAAGGGTCTATGTGATTGTCTAGGCAAGAGAAGGTGGCTACTTGGGCTAAAGTGGTGGAGGGAAGGGATGGAATATAACAAGAAACTGTACAGTTTTATAGCCATTCTTTCATGTATTTGTACATTCATTTATTCAAGCAAATATGAAGACTCTCTATGTACCACTGTATTAAAACTCAGCACCTGAAGATGAAAATACACAAAGAGATTTCCATTTAGAGGGAAACAGCCAGGCAGACGGTTAGAACGATGATGGAGATAATTGCAAGATGCAGTGGGGACACTGGAGAATAAAACACTAAGTGGGCCTGGGAAAGTCACAGCTCACTGTCTTAGAAGAAATAGAGACTTGGCTTTGTAGGAGGTTACCAGGATATCGCAGGCCGGGTGGACTCAGGGAACAAGTAGTCAGGTATTTCCAAAGTTTCCACTGCAAGAAGGGACTGTGGTGGAAACAGCAGTGCTCACCAAACAGTCCCCGCATTTCCCAGCCCCTTGCAGTCACGTGAAAAGCTCTGGCCAATGGGCTGTGGTGTCACTTTCAAGCTGAAGCACAGAGGAGCTCATGTGCACCTTTCAGCTCTCTTCCTCCTCCAAGGCAACCATGGAGGACACCTGGTGAAGTGGAAAGAGCACTTGGTCAAAGCAGCCTGGACCTGGGTTACTGAAAGGAGAACAGAGCCTCTGGGGACTCACCCAGACTTGTAGCAAACTTAATACAGATACGCAATAAACCTTGTCGTGTTAAGCCGCTGAGATTTGGGGGTTATCTGTTGATATATCATAATTTAGCCTGACTAATATACAGCGTAATTTGGGATAACACTAGACAGGAGGGCAGGGCAAGACCACAAAGAGACTTGGCTGTCAGGTGCCTTGTTCAAAGATTGGACTTTATCTCGTCGGGTTTAAGAATCCTCAAAGAGTAGGGATGAGAAGGATGTTGTGGAATCATTCTGGCAGCAGTGGGGTGGATAGATGAATGGATGAATATAGATGGATCAGTCAATATTTGGAATTGGGTTTGAGGAAGTAGTTCTTAAAAGTAGAGAGACTAAAAAAGAAGTGCTGATTGGTAGAGGAGAATGATGATGGCAGCATGAACTAGCACAATGGTCCCAGTACTAAAAGGAGAGATAAGTTTGACCGGTATTTTAGGAGGGAGCATGCACAGAGATTGTGAGTGACTGAATATTAAGAGAGGAGACAGAGGAGGGAAGTTTTTACTTCCTTAACCCCCCTACTTTTTTAGTCCTGATACTGAATAACCTTAATCACTATGGGTCCAACCATTCTGAGTGTCAAGAGAGAATCAGGAAGAAGAACTAAAGGAGAAGATTTAGTGGATTCATAGCAAAATGGAAACCCACTGGCCATGAATCAGAGGAGCCAGGAGACCAGGTCTGGCCCCTCTGACTTCGATTAGTTCATTGAAACTTTCTGGACTCCAGTTTCCTCATCTGTAAAATGAAGTCATTGGACTTAAAGATCTCCATGGTCTCTTTCCATTTTAATGCCCTGACTCTCAAAAAATAAACAAAGGAATGGGGAAGGGAGAGGGAAGTAGGGGGAGAAGGTGAAAAGGTACATAAGGAGTCCAGCTAAGACCAACAAGGAAAAGAAAGAGAGAGGGAAAGAGAAAAAAACCAGTGAGACCCTCAGACCCCTGAATTACCCCAGCAACTCATCAGTTTATTTCAACAACATTCAGTTCCATGGTGTGAATTTTGTCTCAGCTAACGTGAGTCATTGTTTTTACTTATTGGATTTTTGATTGTTATTATGATTATTGCTAATTGACAGAAATGGATCAATGACCCAAAAGTGGTAATGATAAAAATAATAAATACCATAACTCAGGATAACATCTTAAATGTGAAGAACAGATTCAAGGACAAATGAAAGGAGGTGAAGCAGTATGTGCTAGGAGAAGTGAGAATATGAGTATGATGATCAAGCTAACAAAAATATAGGTTTCTAAGTCACAAATAGGAAGTATGACCCCAAAAATCTGAAAATTGGATTGTATTGGATTGGTGATGTGTTTGCCCCCTAGACTCTAGGGTGGCATTTGTCATAAAAATGTTTTCCAATAACAGCAGGAAGCTATGAAAGCTTCAGTGTTATTTTCCAACAAAGTACAATGACTTCTCAATAGAACAATAAAGTTTTTCCAGAGCAAGTGCAAACATTGTAAGTGTTTCTCAATACAAAACTGACAAAGTTATTGCTAAAGGTGATAGAGAAGCCACAACTACAGCAGCATTATAAAGAATGAGCTCCTCATAGAAACATAGGTATGTGCCTCACTATTGCCAAGAAGTTTGTAAACCCAGCTACAAAGGTAACGGTAAATATTATGTTGGAAAGAAAGCAAAAACAGCAGCAAAATTTCTTCACCAAAGAACATTGGTAGATATTATATAATAATAATGGTATAGAGTGTAGGGAAAAGGTAATATCACGTTTTTGAAGATAGTTCACTTTATATATGAACAAAATTCCGTTTTGACAGGGGGTACATATATAAAAGAGAAGTATTTGATGATTTCCTCTCCCAAGACTCTGTTCTTTAACAGCTCTATTGAGATATAATTCATATATCATACACTTCACCCACTTATAATATATAAGTCAATGGTTTTTGGTATACTACATCGTCGATTTTTTTATTGTAGTAAAATATATATAACATAAATTTTGCCATTTAAACCATTTTTATGCATATGATTCAGTGGCATAAAATACATAACGGAGATGTAATCTGCCTGATGACTGTTTATCACTGAAAATCCAGGCTCTACATGAAGATGATTTTCATTTGGTCAACACTTCTTTAGTGAGCCATGGTGTCAAGTGGGAAAGTACATTGGCATCAGTTTTGGACAAGTTCCATCTCTGTGTGCATCAAGGAACTCCCAGTTTATTTGAAGAGAGTGTATCTGAACACCATTGCTTCCCTCAAAGAGATCAGGTGGCTGTCTGCCACTTGCCGAGATGGTTTTGATTCAGCTTTGAAGG
>NW_005871360.1:443868-470644 GCF_000147115.1 Myotis lucifugus
CAGTCAGCCCCTGGAAGGACACGTGACCTTGGGTAAGGTACTTTGCTTGAGCAGAGGCATCCCCAAACAAGGCTCTCAGCTGAGAGCTGTCTTCCAGTTGCACTTTCAACAAGGGGAGTGGGGCGGGGGGGGGAAGCCTTTTATTCAGGGAGGTGGTCTAGGTGGTGAATATTACAGCACCCACCACAAAGGAAATGGCGGCAATTGGGAACATGATGAAATTGCAGTCACGGATAGATGATAACATATGTTGGCTATTCGTGAGGAAGGAGGTTTTGAAATGAAAGATTAGATAAAAGCAATTTCTTCATGACCATTTCTATAATTTCAAGTGGCTTGCTATAGGGCATATCTCACTGGTGTATTCAGTATCTTGAACAGCCTGAACTCGCTTGGTCATGTGAAGGATAAGATATCGAAATCTTTTTTTAAGACTGAACAATCGTACAAACAGCTCGAAAGTGCCTCCCTCCCCCCCCACCCCCCGCAAAAAAAATGGTTGCCAGTATTTAATGGCTCTCCTTACTTGTTGGAAAACAAGATCTTTTATGTATTATTTTATATAAGTTATATACATGTTCTCCCACATTTGGGTATGATAAGCTCATCCACTGAGCATCTGGCAAACACCAGACAGTCTTCAGAGAGAACCCTTGCCATAATTTCTGTATCTGTGTATGATTGAAATATCCAGAAGCAAATACATGTGCCTTTTCTCAAACCTTTGTGAGAGATAATTTTTAAATAAAATAGAAAAAGAAATAAGAAAAGATGAAAGAAGCAAAGAATAAGTAAAGGAAGTGGCCTAGTGCTGCCCAGATCACTGACTCAAGTAGTTAATTCTAACAGATAATAGAGGTTGCAATGCGGGGTTGCCAGTAACATCATCCATCTCATTGCAATGAGACAATTATCATTTAATTTTTATCATTGTGCATTATTTTTATTCTGTGATGAATATAATTATGTGATCAATTGTTATAATTTACCTGAATTGGTGGATAGGGTCTGAGACACACACACACACACACACACACACACACACACACACACACACAGTAAACTAGAGCAGCTATGTTTTCACCTCTATGAAATATTGAGGTTTCTCCACAGGGCATGTATTTTCAATTGAAAAGATATAGATCCTGTTGTTAGAATCAAGCTTGAAAACCACAACACTAAATTATTTGAAGTCCCCTGTTCAACTATAAATTTATCTAATTATTCTTTCCATTTTTATTACATTGCCCTGTTTTATTGTCTTTATAACTCTTTGTTGTCATTATCACGTATATTTGTCTATTTGTTTGTTGCATGTCTTCCTGACTAAAATATAAGCTCATTGAAGTTGGGCACCTTGTCTCCTCACTCTGTATTCCCAGCACCTAGAATTTGCCAGGCACATACTACGTGCTTACTACAGATTTGCTGAATAATGAATTAATGAAGCTTTTACTTATCCATTCATCCATTCATTTATCTATTTATCCAGCATGTACCTATGCTTCCATCATATGAGAAATCTTTGCATACTAGTGAGGTAACTTTGTAATGTACTTGAAAGATTAAGGGAGAGAGAGAGAGAGAGAGAGAGAGAGAGAGAGAGAGAGAGAGAGATTATGAGAAGGCGTCCTAAGGTGAAAGTCCTTATACCCAACAGATTGGCAGCTGGAGGAGTCATTTTTAAACTTAATTTCCCCAGTTCTTCCAGTTGGCACTGACAGGAGGACAGCTAGCAAAAGAAAAAGGACCTGGAGCGAGAACTTGTTTCATCAGTCTTATTTTGCTTTGTACTGACTTTATATTTTAATAACCTCCTGCCAAATACCTTGCTAACCCAGCCTAAATCGCCCCTTTGTACATTATGGTATATATCTGATGCCCAATAATAGCTTCTTTGTTCCGCCCTCTCCCTACCCGTATAATTTCATTTATTATCTAACCTTACTTAGGCATTTTCAGCAATCTTTTCCTGCTCCTCCATACACACTTTCTAAAAAGCCAGCTGTGCAATTTAGGCCATCCCCGGAGATTACTGCCCAGGGTGGGTTTGCATTTACGAGCACATAACTGAAGCTGACATGGCCTTCACCAGAATTAATAGCTCTTGGAACAATTTGCCTTCACAGCATTTTACAAACAGCTTCATAATACATCTGAGGGTAAGGCAGGTTTTAATTAGTGTCACTAATAGCTAAGTAGTCAGAAGAGAAATAATTAAGAAACTGGACCAATAGGAGCCAGGGGTGAAAGGTGAACTTGGAGTCTGTGCAGGTTCAAGGTGACAGAAGTTTCCACCTGTCCTTGGGGTGATATTGGAGAACTGTACTCTTAGTTTAGATGAGTCTTCCGTTAGCGCTGGCCAGGAATTACCGCTGGCAAACTCGGTTTGTCTGCATGCAGTAACATTTTTAAGACTGAACAATGGTACAAACAGCTCAAAAGTGCCCCCCAAATTGTTGCCGGTATTTAATGGCTCTCCTCACTTGTTGTATGTGTCATTTTGAAACACCCAGTGCTTCCTTCCTCCCACCTTCTCTCTTTAGTTTCTCCTCTTGTTTAACTTTGGTGGCTCTATTTTACAAGCAAAGCAGCTGCCCGTGTGGGGAAGAGGTGCACCATGCAGACTCATGGTTTACAGTTTGCTGAATGTAAGCTGCCTAATCCTCTCATGTCATTGGATTACTCTCCCCAAGCAAATTTTCCCAGCTTTCATCATGAGAATGGGCTCCTTGCCAAGAAACCACTCACCCCAGCTCAGGTCCACCTGGCCCTTCCCCTCCCGATTGTCAACTCCTCCATTTTGGGCCATTAAAAGGGCTTTCAGACTGAATATTTGCAGAACCATTTCCGAAAGCCAAACACAAAATCTTTGTTCCCTATGAGCACTAATCTCCATGCAGGGTTCTGGTCTGAAATATCATGGGGTGGGGTGGCGGGGACCCTTTGATCATTGGGTCAGTTTTCTCTTTATATTATCCAATTAGATAAAAAATAAATTTAAATAATTATTAAGAACAAAATTGAACTTTAAATAATAACTAAAGTCAGATCAGAGGATTTAGAGAAGACCAAATACCTATCAGTATTAATGCTGCTCTACAGCATTCAGGGGCTGCATTTGGAAGGTAGATTAAGAAAGCCATTCTGGAATTCCTAAATGTCCCATCAACTCTGCATCAATTAAAGTGTAATGGATTTGGGGGGGGAAAAATACTCCTGGTTGTTTACTGCCTAATTCCCTCCACAGGTCCAGAAAAAGGACTTCTTTGAAACTTCTTGGGTTTCAAAGGGAAAAGTTTTTTTGTGACCACAACTCAGAACAAGGGGTTTGAGTCACACACACTCCTCTGTCAATCACGTCTGAAGTTGTGAGCATGTGTAAACTCTCACGGAGCCAGACAATAGCACCTTGCCATTCAATCACTGATTTCGATCCCTCCTCAGCTAAACTTTAACACCTGTAAGCCAGCAATTGGGGGAGGGAAGGTTGATAGAGCCCTTTCGGACCCACGGGATTTTAGGAACTAAGGGCCTCGGATTTATTGGACAGGCAGACACCCAGACATGACCTTGAACACTAACTCGGTTTAAACTTACAAAAAACAAAATGTTCTGTACGTTTTCCGCTTTTTACACACAATGCTTGGGAGTCTGAGTGGATGAAGCATTCGAGATGCTGAATGCACACCCAGAGCAATATGCTGGTGGGCTCCCATTATGCTGCTTTACTGATTTACTTGAGCCCGATGAGCCAAAAGCAGCAGGACAGAAAAATGCATTTTCAGTGGCTCAGGGCCTCCCTTCCACATGGTAACAATGTCAGGCAGAGCACTCACCTTTCCCTTCTCCTTCCTCCAATCTCCCAGAAGACAGGGGGCAGGAAAGCCTTGCTACCCACTCCCCATAGACGGGTTGCAAGACCCACCTCTGGATTAGATAAGGAAATCCATATAAGCCCGGAACTTTGAGGGAAAGAACTAGAAAAAGGCTTGCTATCTGCTGATGGACAACATGTCTTATTTTAAGTGTAAGTTCCTTAATGACAGGGGGCCATATTGTTATAAAGAGTAGAGAGTGGCATCTAACAAATGGTATATGCTGACAAGGAACTCAACTAGAACTCAGCTTCCATTCATAGAAGTCTCTTTGTCTTGGTATGCACTCACACTCCCCTTTCACTTTGTATTTCTGGGTTCATCAAACCCTCAGATTCAATGTTGAAAGTCAAAGCGAAACCCCCCCATGAAGAAAACCACACTGATTTTTTACCTGCTTTAATGTCAATGTTTTGAGAAACTAAAAATAAATCAGTCCAGTTCACTCCACACTCACCTTTTGGGGTATATAAAATACCTCCAATGAAATCTCAGCAAATTTGATTTGCCTCAGAAATGTTCACTATTGAGAGAGTTTTTCATTAAATCCAAAGCTTTCACGTTGATTTTTAAAGGCTCCAGCATGAATGTGTCAATTCAGTCAAATAGTTAATGGTTGACAAAAGAAAAACAAGGCACTTCTAAATTTCAATTTATTGTAGGTGCTTTGTGAAAACCTGAATCCCTCAAGTATGCAAATTTCTCTGTTAATATGCATATGGTAACACTGCCAAACAAAAGAGAGAAGTTAAATAGCTCAATGAGTGAGGGCAGATAGGAAAGAAAGAGGGGAAAACTTGGGGGTGAGAAAAGATCCAAAGACAGGTTTCTTTTTCGCCCATATCTGAAACAGGTAAAATGTTCCCCTGTTACTAGAACAGATGTGATATGAAATGCTCATCTAATTTGAAATACTCAAGTCAGACGTGGGACCAAATTGGCCTGTCCAGTTTCCCTGGGGCTGCACTTAGTCAGGTGGATCGCCTGGAGCCATCTTCCTCGTACCTGGAAAGCATTCCTGGGTGCTTTTCTGTCCGTCAACCTGAGAGGATAGGACAGGGGCCAGCCCTGTCTGTGAAGTCACAGGGTAGCTGAGAGCCTAATTGAAGAACTAGGAAGGAAGGAAGATCCTACAAACACAGAGCAAGAGTAGCCAAGTCAAAGACCTGTCCCGGTCACAGTGTCAAGCTGGTCAGGTGGGAACTGGCTGGCCAGAAGGGAGGAGTTGGGGCAGTTTCTAGAAGATTGTCTAATGGGAGCATTTGGAAGCTTCATCATCCTCTTTTTTTTTTCCTTGTATCGATTTCAGAGAGGAAAGGAGAGGGAGAGAGAGAGAAACATCCATGACGAGAGGATCATTAATTGATTGGCTGTCTCCTGCATGCCCCACACTGGGGATTGAGCCCACAACTCTGGCATATGCCCTGAATGGAAATCAAACAGTGACATCCTGGTTCATAGGTCGACACTCAACCACTGAGCCATGCTGGCCGGCACCATCCTCCTTTTTTACTAGAAAATGATAACCTTGGCTTTAGTTTGCTGTCTTTACTGATAAAATTCAAAAGGCCCCACGTGGAAATTCCTTGGAGGGGAGGGTGAGAAGACACAGAGCTCACTCACCTCACTGTTCTGTGTTGCCCAATTATTCATCTGCCACCCCACTGGTGGCGATTCTCTCTCTCTCTCTCTCTCTCTCCTTAGGGAAGTGATTCTCAACCTTCCTAATGCGGTGACCCTTTAATACAGTTCCTCATGTTGTGGTGACCCCAATTTCATTGTTACAAATTGAACATAATTAAAGCATAGTGATTAATCACAAAAACAATATGTAATTATATATGTGTTTTCCGATGGTCTTAGGCGACCCCTGTGAAAGGGTCGTTCGACTCCCAAAGGGGTCATGACCCACAGGTTGAGAACCGCTGCCTTCGGGCCTAGCCCGATGCCTGGCATTTGGTAGATAGTCAGTAAAAGTGCTCAACTCAATGACTCAGTGGACGAATGCTCCTGGAGAGACACTACTTGATATGTTCAGTCTGAAGGGTGTTAGGATTTTTTGAGGCATGTGTCCCCAGGGCCAATCAAATATTGTCAATCTCTAGGAAGCCCCAAGAGGGCTACACTCATGCTCAGTTTGCCTTCTCTAGAATCAAAGTGGCTGTTTCTTAGCCCAGGTGCCCATCAGTGGATGAGTGGATAAAAAGCCATGGTACGTTTACACCATGGAATACTATGCAGCTGTGAAAAAGAGGGAGCTCCTGAGACAGCATGGATGGACCTGGAGACTGACTATTACGCTAGGTGAAATAAGCCAGTTAGAGAAAGACAAATATCACATGATCTCACTTATATGTGGAATCTAATGAACAAAATAAACTGATGAACAAAATAGGTCCAGAGGTATGGATACATGAAACAGAATAATAGACCTAGGAGGGGGGTGCAGGAAGAGATTAACCAAAGAACATTTGCATATACCATGTACACAGTAGCATAACCCATGGACACAGACAATAGTATGGGCAAGGTCTGGGGTAGGGCGGGGGCTGGATGGAGGGGGGCAAAAAGAGAGAAAAGGAGAGACATCTGTAATATGTCAAGCAATTTTTTTTAAAGTCACTGTTTCTTTTCTGGGAATATACAAGGAAGTGTCTTATGGGCAGAGCATCTTCCCGCCTTTTTGCCTATATAACAAAGTCTCTCTTTGCCTGAAAAATATAGTGTGTGTTTCCCAACTGCAAAGAGACCGTTGAAAAGTAAACCACAGAGCAGTATTTTAATGAGAACGTGATTACCTAACACCCCACTGTGGTTTCAGGTGGCATTGTGCCAACTTTCCAAAATGATACCAGAAGCTCAAAGTTAAAAAAAAAAAAAAAGACAGAGAATGAGAAAAAAGTGATTAGCGTCCCCTTAGCGAAGGTAGCTTTGCTTCTTGGATGGCTTCCAAACAGAGCTCTATAGAAGAACATAGGTTATTGGTGTCCGCAGTTGAACCAAACTTTCTTCCTGTTTTGAAAAGTTTGAGAGAGAGAAAGGGGGGCCACCCTCGAATGAGTACATGATGTGCTGAATGTGGTGTTTTCAGCACCGAAGAATCTCTCTGACATCAATTTGCCTTCTGCACACGCGCTTGCTGTTCCTGTAGCCTAGGTTACAAGACCACAGGTGTTGAGGCTGTGGAATGAAGGCTGCAATGGCCCCACAGAACAAAGCCCAGGCGTGCAGTATTCCTCCCTGGTGGCAGCTTGTGCTGGCGCTGGGCACAGAGAAGAGGATGAGGCCCTGGGGCTCAGTTGGGGTCGTTTCTGAAGGACATCCTTTCTTTGGTCTCCAACTGACCCAGCACTTAGACGTAGATTGCATTCCAGGCACGAGACATGGGAACACAGTAGTGCATTATGCTGTCCAGGAACCCGGAGAGGTGCACAGGTGCTTACTATGTTTTTTAAGCAAAAAAAAGGCGGCCCCTAACCAGTTTGGCTCAGTGGCAGTGGTTCTCAACCTTCTGGCCCTTTAAATACAGTTCTTCATGTTGTGACCCAACCATAAAATTATTTTCGTTGCTACTTCATAACTGTAATGTTGCTACTGTTATGAATCATAATGTAAGTATCTGATATGCAGGATGGTCTTAGGCGACCCCTGTGAAAGGGTCGTTCAACCGCCAAAGGGGTCGAGACCCACAGGTTGAGAACCGCTGGGAGCATCGGCCTGCGGACTGAAGGGTCCCAGGTTCAATTCTGGTCAAGGGCATGTACCTTGGTTTCGAGCACATCCCCAGTAGGGGATGTGCAGGAGGCAGCTGATTGATGTTTCTCTCTCATGGGTGTTTCTAACTCTATTCCTCTCCCTTCCCCTCTGTAAAAAAATCAATAAAATATGTTTTTTTTAAAGGCAGGAAAATGAACTGTGCAACAGACAGTTCCTTGTATATTTTCAGAAAAGAGTCACTTTTTTAAAAAAAAATTGGGGTTGTGGTTTCATTTCCACGTTGGGTTTCCAGACTTAACCCCTGAAACGCCTTCTGCAGTTGTCTTCCCACCAGTTAGTTCAACGATAACCAGGTGGCCCTGAGAGGCCACAGGAAAGAGGACCACAGAGCTGCAGGAGCTGCAGTGGAACCCCTTCGTCCTACAGATGAAGAAATCAAGGCCCAGAGGAAGCTTAGAGATTCACCCAAAGTCGCACACTACTCAGCAGCCAAAAAACAACCACTTACACGCAAAGTGATGGGCACAGAGCAGGCACAAAATATACTGCTTTCCTTCCTTGCGAAGTATTTAGCTTTGTGCTAATCCTGAAAAGGATAGGTGGGGAGTACCACAGACTCTTGCCCTCAAGAAGTTATAATATAATGTCCTAGCCCAGTGGTTCTCAACCTTCCTAATGCCGCGGCCCTTTAATACAGTTCCTCATGTTGTGGTGACCCCCAACCATAAAATTATTTTCGTTGCTACTTCATAACTGTAATGTTGCTACTGTTATGAATCGTAATGTAAATATCTGATATGCAGGATGTATTTTCATTGTTACAAATTGAACATAATTAAAGCATAGTGATTAATCACAAAAACAATATGTAATTATATATGTGTTTTCCGATGGTCTTAGGGGACCGCTGTGAAAGGGTTGTTCGACCTCCAAAGGGGTCTCGACCCACAGGTTGAGAACTGCTTCCCTAGACGGTTTGGTTCTGTGGATAGAGCGTTGGCCTGCGGACTGAAGGATCCAGGGATCGATTCTGGTCAAGGGCACATGCCTGGGTTGTGAGCTCCATCCCCAGTGTGGGGGGTGCAGAAGGCAGCCAATCAATGATTCTCTCTCATCATTGATGTTTCTATCTCTCTCTCCTTCTCCCTTCCACTGAAGTCAATAAAAATATTTTTTTTTAAAAAAAAGACAGCACAAAATATTACCTTAAAAAAAAAGGTACAATATCACACCTGGCTGGTGGGGCTCAGTGGTTGAACATCGACCTATGAATCAGGAGGTCACAGTTCGATTCCCGGTCAGGGCATGTAACCGGGTTGGGGACTCGATGCCAAATAGGGGGCGTGCAAGGGGCAGCCAATCAATGATTGATGTTTCTATCTCTCCCTTTCCCTTCTTCTCTGAAATAAATAACAACATATTTTTTTAAAAAAGAAGTTACAATATCTTAAAGTTAACAACATGTACACATTAGGCATAGGGACAATTACAAGCTAATGCAAAACAGGGTGCAAGAAGATGCATATAGCATAAGTGCAATGTAACGAAAATGCTCTCGCTCTTCAATCCCTTCACCTGGTTAATTTTACTAATTTCATGTTGGTTTTGAGGTTGCCTATTTCAGGAAACCCTCCTGGGTTTGGTTCAGCTTGGACTAGAAGTGCCTGTGCACTTCTCTGGGTTCCTGGCCAGCCTTATGTACTACTGTATTCCCATGCCTAGTGCCGGGAATGCAGTCCATGCTCAATAAATATTTGGGGAAGGAAGGAGCTGAATGCCCATCAGGAACCTCTTAGCCAACAAGTTGGATTAGAGATGAGCTTGAAGATGGGAAGGATTTATATCAGTACAGAAGGTGGCCCAGAATGGATGGATAACACCCCACCCCCATAGAAAAATCACCCCAAGAGAGGTCAATGAGGAGACCCCCATGGATGGGACAGTCATCTTTGATGAAGAGGATCAGAAAGGTGCTGTTGGGTAAGTCAGATAAAACTAGACTATGAGCAGCACAAATACTAAGAAAAGGATGCCAACCAGAAGAAAGATGTAATGCCCTTAAAAAGAAGAGAATCAGAGAAAATCTAAGCCACTAGAAAGCTGCACACAGCAAATCACACTGCTCAGTTTTATTTATTTTTTATTTTTTAAATTTTATCTGTTAAATTGATTGGGGTGACATTGGTCAATATGAACATATAGGTTTATGTGTGGGTTTCTATGTTACAAGATGTGTATATTGCACCATGATTGAAAACACAACAAAGAGGCAGCCAACCAGATGGGAGAGGATATTTGCAAACAGTAGCTCCAGCAAAGGTGTATTTTCCAAAATATATAAAGAATTCGGAAAACTCAAAACCAAACAAACAATCCAATCAAAAAGTGGGCAGAGGACCTGAAAATATACCTCTTCCAAGAATTCATACCAACAACCAATAGATATATGAAAAGACATTCAAACGCACTGACAATTAGGGAAATCCGCTCAGTTTTAGAATCTAATTATGAAAAGCATTTTCCTGCACTTGAAAAGAAAGCTCGCAGGCTTCCCTTTGGTAGCTGGGTTTCCCCCCTTCTCACCTTTGAAGTGTTTTCTTTCTCAAAACCTGAAAAGACAGGCTGGGTTTCACCTTGGGAAAATGCAAAGTAGCCAGCTGCAGAGAAGAAAAAAAAAAGAATCTCAATCTCAATCACAGATTTCTTTGAAACACTGAGCTGAAGGGAATTCTGGAAGGACCACCGACTCATATGGCTAGAGACCCAGGATGAACATGTAATGCGCTGACTCAGTGGCCGAGGAAACTTCTCTGGGGGAGCTGTTGGTTCTGACACTTCTTACCTGCATGCTTTTACCCAACAAGGGGTAGCATCTTGCGCCTGGGGGCACCTGGTAGGCATTCACAAAAAGACAGGAGTTCCGAGAAGAACTATAAGAGAAGAACTATAATTACCAACAGCAGAGAGGACGTGGTTTCTGCTATCTTATGGTTCATCCACAGGTTATCAAAATCAAGGAGCAAAAGTAGTTGTCTGGGAAGTGGTGTGAAGGAGGAACAAAGATTAAAGGAGAACAGTGGGTCCTTGCCCGTTGCTCAGTGGTTAGAGTGTCGTTCCTAACCACTGACCTGTTTGGCTCAGTGGTTAAAGGGTCATGGGTTTGAATCCTAGTCAAGAGCACATACCTTGGGTGCAGGTTCCATCCTCGGTCCTGGTCGGGGCACATACAGGAGGCAACCAGTTAATGTGTCTCTCTCACATCCATGTTTCTCCCTCTCTCTCCCTCCTCCCTCTCTTCCACTCTCTCTCTAAAGACCCAATGAAAAAATATCCTCGGGTAAGGATTTAAAAATAGAATAATGGGGTGGGGGTATAAAATATGCCCCTCCCTCACATCCAAGACAGAAGGTACTACTTTGTAGGCAGCCATATGTAAACAACAGCAGACTTTCAATGTCAGCTCATACCATTTGTATGATGCTAACTTAAAGGAAACTCCGGGAGAGAGGGGGTGTATCTGTGGATGCCTGGCTGCTAGGCAGTCCTGGACTGTCGCTGGTGGCATTGAACTCCAACGGAGAGCAGACTGAGTAAAAAGTAGAACACGTCTCTCAAGTAAGAGCCCTGCACAGGCTCTTGATGGTTCTGCTACTCCCCAGGGGAAGGTCACCTGGAGGTTACAGGTTTAGAGACCTGTATAATCCCTTGGGCCAAGATGTCATTGTGTGCAAGGCAGCAAGCCCCCAGGTAGATTACATGCATCCTGTGATTGGCCATCCCTCTCCCAAAGCCCATCTGGGAGCAGATTTGAACTTCTCAGTGGCATTTCAAACAACCCAAGTCCCAGTGATCTTTGGGATCCATGTGACTAAAAGAAGAGAGTCTCCTAATGAGACGTTCGCTCCTGGGGGACCAGGCAGGAAACATGAGGGGTGGGCTTCTGCACTCGAAGCAGCTCTTTGTCACTCACACACTGGAGCAGCCGTAAGAAGTGGTGACCGCCATCTTTCTGCTCACCACCAGCCTCCGGGGAACTCAGGGAAGCACCCACCTGCTAGGGGCTGCAAGAGAGAGCATGCAAACATCGGGCTTGTCTGGTCATCTACTCCTTCGCATAAAGAATGATGCCAGCTTCTGATGCCTTTGTCTCCCTCCTTCCCCTGAGTCCTCGACATGGATTTCTATCAGCTTCTAGAACATGACCTCCCCAGCCCAGGACCGACTCAGCAACTGTGCCACAGATAATGTTGATGTCTGGACTCCTAGTAAGAGGGACACACCTCTCTGCATTATCTCCATTTTGATGAGGAAACTGAGGCAGCCCTAAAGCATCAAGTACCTTGCCCAAAGCCTCCAGGTTAGAGAACTCCATCTCTTAGCTTTAGAGCCCAAGTTCTCACACTGACTGATTTTGCTTCTTTGCCAAAGGTAGACTGGTGGAAGGAGGAATTGGGTGTGTCAGAAGCTTCTTAAAGAGCACTTCCCCTCCCCTGATTTCAGCAGCATCTGTCAGTCTCCTACCATTGAGCCGGTGCAATTTTATGTGCCAATCTCAGCTATGGGTTTGAGGTCATAACTGTTTGTCCCTCCTCAAGAACTCGTCACACCCAGTTTCCTGGTTTCGTTTGTACTTTAGGGTTCAACTGTCATTCCCCAGCCCGCACATTGGTTTCACTTCCTTGGGCCCTAATTAATTCGTTTTTTGAAATAGGGATCTATCTACCAGGGTGGGTGTGAGAAATAAGAAAAGGGGCGTCAATATTAAGACTATGGGAGCCTCACTGTTCATGCATTAGTGAGCACTTCACAAACAAAAGCGTGTGACGGAGTATTTTTGTCCTTTCATATCAGTCTTCCGTCTCAACTCTGGCTGAAATCCGAGTCACGTAGAGCGTTTTTTAAAAATACAAATGCCAAAGGCCCCACCTCAGCTCTACCAAGTGAGAAACGATGGAGGTAGAGGTTCAGGGATCTGAACTTAACCTCGGAGTAAGTAAGCTTCCTTTGTGTGAGGGGTCTAGGTCAAGTGAGATGTTCACCTTCCAGAAGATTCCATAAGGGATTCCTGCTCAGAGTAGGAGGTAGGTTTAGAGGACCGGGAAGCTGCCTCCCAAATAACAGCCGTCTCATTTGGTTGGTTCTTGGTTGGCAGCTCACTCCTACAAGCAGTGAGCTGTAACCGTGTACAGAGACCCCTTCCTTTGGGCCCATTCTATAGCTGTCATTTCCCAAGCTCTCTCCCTGGCAGCCCAGCAGGGGTAGGTGCTGGGGACCAGACAAAAGCTATGCTCCCTCCGAGCTGCCTTTCCTCTGCTAGACAAGATCGCTTTTAACAACCACAAAGTTTCATGACTCACCAGATGAAAGCTGGTCATGTCGTAGGTGTCTTTAATGAAGAACATTCTTAAACACAAACACACACAAAACTAACTATGATTTCAAGACACTTTCCAATAAATGTGGTTATTTTACTGATCACAACAGCAACCACATTTGAAAACTTGTAGTGCATTATTTATTCAGTCTGAAGGAAGATTTGGAACTTGAGCATATGTGGATCCTTTATAATACCTTCCCTGGGACCTAATACCCCAAGGTTGCAAACCAGCATGTGCCACTCTGTCCGGATCAAAGCCCAGTGGCCGGCCCGCCTGTCCTTACTTGCTCCTGGACAGTAGCTATCCACCCAAGAACCAATTGTGCAACTCTGACAGTGTTTGAAATGAGTCACCATTGAGTAACCAAAGGGCCAGAAAAGTGACCTGAGGCCAAGAAGGAAAGAGAAAATAGACCTGAAATAAACTTCCTATAGCAGATTACCCCTAAGGCCAGCCTTGAGCCACTCTGAGAACCAAAGTTGGATGCACAAAGGTAGACTGGACACTCAACAGAGCAGCGGTGATAATGAGTAATGGTCTGGAAGCAAAGGGCACTTATTTCCTCAAAAATGTCAATTTATAAATAAAAGCACAAGGGTACAATGCAAGTTATTTTCAATGTTCTGCTAAGAATTACGTTTGCAGTAAGGGACCCAGAAATTATTTTAACTTTCAGGGTCTTGGATAGAACATCCCAACCACAGTGTGAGTGGTCTAGAGGCACCGTGGCCTCCCTGTAAGGCTCAGCTCACATTCCATCCCTTCTGCAAAGCTCTTCCTGGGTGTATTGGTTTGAAGTGACTCCTTCCTCAGTACTTGGGTCCCAACCCTGATGATTCTGACTCTGTAGGTCTGGGAAAGGCCAATCTCAGTTGTGGGTTCGAGATCATTACTTCTTGTTTTTTGTAGAATCCATCTGATCTGTGATCATAAACATTACAGGTGATCATATCTGAACTGTTATTACATATAGATGTTGATTTGAGCTCTTATTGAAATTTCTGAAGACAGTCGCTTCTTTCCTTCTGCCTCTTCTCCTATAGCTCTTAGCACAGTAACCAGCTCTAATTGGTGTTCAATACCACATACTGATTTGCTTTGATCCAACCTAAATATCCTAGAGAATGAGCTCCAAATCATACCCAAGCAGAGGCCTCAGAAGTGTAAGGGGAGGATCTTGGACTCTACTTTTTCTTTTGCCTGCCAAGTTTGCCACCTCTGATGGTTATCTTTTAAAGATGTGCAAGTAGATGAAGTCACCCCAGTGATATCAGTAACAGGATATCATTTGACGCATTTGATACACAAAAGCCCACAAGTCAAACACGCAGGTGTTGGTGGGAAATCAACACCCAAACTTTAAAAAATAAGAGGATAAGCCTTCAGACTTTCTCTAAAAAGCATCATGTCCCCTCTCAAAGAGCCTCTCCCACTGACCTCTCTCTATTCATCACACCCAGCTGAATTCCAGTCCCCCGTCCTCCTCCTTCCTCAGCCCCACATAAGTGCGTTACCAGATGTTAGTTCCCCAAGATCTCTGCTATCCATTAGCCTCCTTCCAGTTCCCACCACTGTCCAGTTAGCCCAGACCCTTATGAAATATCCAAATAGGTTTCTGTCAGCTTCCTCTTCCCAGCCCATTTTACACTCCACTTACACCTTCACTTACACCTTCATTACTCTAAAGCAGCGGTTCTCAACCTGTAGGTCGAAACCCCTTTGGGGATTGAACGACCCTTTCACAGGGGTCGCCTAAATACATCCTGCATATCAGATATTTACATTACGATTCATAACAGTAGTAGCAACGAAAATAATTTTATGGTTTGGGGTCACCACAACATGAGGAACTGTATTAAAGGGTCGCGGCATTAGGAAGGTTGAGAACCACTGCTCTAAAGCATAGCTCTGACCATATTATTCTCCAACTCAAAATCTTCCCGGTTTCCTGTTACTTTAGAGAATAAAGCCCAGACCTCCTAGCCTTGCCTATGCTCTAGCTTCAGTGCACCTTTCCAGACAGAACCTCAACCTATACTCCATGGAACTGGCTGACCCCAGTTCTTGGTTCCAACCTTTTGTTCATGCTTCCTCATTTCCATCAGAATGTCCTCCTTCCTTTGCATTTCTTTCCAAGTCAAAACCTTTCCTATTCTTCATATGCATCTCTTGTGTGAAAGGCCTCACCCTTCTCTAATGGACCTTGTTTCTACTCACTTACGCTGTCCATCCTGCTCTAACTTGTATCACAGTTACCTATGTTCCTATATCATCTCCCATGATGGATTCAAGTGTCTTGAAACCAAGGACTGTATGCTATTTCCATCTACACCTATCCCAGTGCCTAGCCAGGCTCTGCACATTATAGGCACTCAAAATAGTTTGTGGAGCCCTGCCAGTGTGGCTCAGTCATTGAGTGTTGACCCATGAACCAGAAGGTCGCTGGTTTGATTCCAGGTCCGGGCACATGCCCAGGTTGCAGGCTGGATCCCTACAGGAGGGGTGCAGGAGGCAGCCAATAGATGATTCTCTTTCATCATTGATGCTTCTATCTCTCTCTCCCTGATCGGCTGCCTCTTGCACACCCCACACTGGGGATCAAGCCCGCAACCCAGGTATGTGCCCTGACCTGGAATTGAACCATGACTTCCTATGCATCCTAGTTCGTAGGTGGATGCTCAACCACTGAGCCAAACCAGCTTGGAAAACATTTTTTTAAAAATTCGTTTGCGGAAAGAAGGAAGGAAGAAAGGGAATGAAAGAGGTCTCAGAAGTAAAAGAGAAGGAACTCAGAAGGGGCCAAAAAGACCAGAAAGAGAATCCATTAAAGGAAGAGATGGGTCACAAAGAGAAATGAAAAAAATTAAATTAAATGCTGTGGGACAGACGCTGGGCGGTGTGAGTGTGTGTTCCAGATTTGCAGGGAGAAGATCCAAGGAAACTTACTTGCACCATGAGAGGCCTTCATGCCAACCTTGATGTGATCCCCGTGGCAGACTCCAGCGTCTCATTATCTCCCACCCCTCACCGCAGGGCTGGGGGCTTCCGGTGGAACTTGGTCCCTGTGATTTATGAAACTACAATGGGTAGAAATTTGCCTTCATCTTACACTTCATCTCGATTTAACTAGAACTTCGTATCTCTATAATAATTAACTTTTAATTAACGTTATTTCAGTTTACAAAGCAGCCTTTAGGATTACTTTGTATGGTCTTCCTATCAACCCTGCAAGGTAAATGGTTAATAGAATTCCCTGATAGTTGTCTGGCGATTCAGAGTCTGCAAAGCTCCCTGAGTCACGCTGTCATCTCATTCCGTGCCCACTCACGCGCTTCCATTTCTCCCTTAGCGCCCAGTCACACTCAGGGAGACCCATCCCCTCTGGGACCCAGCTGCCGCTCCACCCGCCGGTATCCTGGCACATGCGGTTCTCCGGGTGGAATTACTTCTAGCACTTCACAATCTTCACCTCCAGAAGGGGTGTCCATCACCACAGGTACACCTAGACTCTGTGGCTGCCTCAGCCTCTGCGGACATTCTGGAAGGGGTCTCAGGACACATGACACAGCCTCCGGCCAGTGAAGTAACACAGATACATGTGTACACACACCTGCCCCCAGCAACACAGAAAAGGGAGGGCTTGTGAGTGAAAACCCACCTGCCTTGTTCACAGGAGAAAAGAGGAGAGTTCTTTATACTTACAACAAAGTGCAACCGCAGGGGAGTCGGGGGAGGGGAAGCACAGGACTCAGACTTATTTTTGCCAATTCCTGATTCTTGTGGACGCCTCACAGGCTCCGATTCTCAACTCTTCTGCTGAATTCATTCAAGGAAACTCAGTCTGTTCCCAGGGACACAAAGGCGTGGGGCCAGAGACCGCAGGCCAGCAGAGCAGGGCATTCTACTTGCTTCTCTCTGGTTCAAGGTGGGGGAAAGCACGGATTTTTCAAGGAGAAACTAAAGCAGTTTGAATGCTATACCTGATCATGTATTTTGTTCATATTTGGAAAACAACCTAGTTTTCCCATTACAAACTACAGCCAGTAACGTTCAACAACACCCCTTGGCTGGTGGAGAATGGGCCGAAGAAAGAGATTTGCTATATTCACGCTTCTGAGGAAGATTTCTGGAGATTTCTCCTGGAACTACCAATTATGTTTTTATGTTTAGAATGGAAGGCTAGAGATGGTCTTTGTCTGCCAGGTCCCAGGGAGCCAGGCTGGAGACCCTCAGCAGCTGAACTCAAACAGAAGCCTGGATAAAAATTCATGGCAGTGCCCGAGTGAGTGTCCCCTTTCTAGAACTGACGTGGAGGCACAGGGCAGGCATATGACATAGAAGAGAGGGAGGAGCTGGGACATCAAATAACTGAGAACATGGGATCCCAGAGTGGGTGGTCAAGGGGTGGGTGAGTGTGTGTGTGTGTGAGAGAGAGAGAGAGAGAGAGAGAGAGAGAGAGAGAGAGGAGTTGGAGGATGGTGAGGGCTTTGGTTAAAGGAGGGAGCTGTGGTTCTTATCTTATCCTGGCTAATTGTCAATTTATGACAAAAACCTTAGCATACCCCACGTAGGGAGGCATAAATGCAGTCAGCAAAAAATCTCCCTCAAAAAAATAGAACAGCCTCCAGCACCCTAACCCACAGTGAAAATTTACTGGGCAGAGAACAAGAACCCGATTCAGTCTTGAGGGGCCTCGTTTCAATCAGTTTGGGGAGAAGCTTGAAGATGGGACTGGAATGCCCTCCCGTTCAACAGCAGAGATAAAGCTCTGGGCAACCTAGACGTGCAAATGAGACCTGGGTGTGGAAAGGATTCACTCAAGTTGCTCCGAATTGTTCAAAGTCATTCTCTGCTGAGGTCATTCTCCTCTACCCGGAAAAGCAAGGAACCATCCACACAGGAGCCGAGTTCTGAACCGTAAGGGGCAACGGGGCAGACTGGGGACACTGACACCGGCTCCCTCGGGCTGCCCTACCTCGGCTCCCAAAGACAAGCAGGGCGCAGAGGTGGCGCTCAGCAAGTGACCTCGAGGAAAACAGCCCAGGGGGTGAGGCCACAATACACTGACCCCAGGGATAATATAGTGGAAAAACACTCCTCCTGGTTATTTTTAAGCGACTCTGAAAACAGTTTTGTTTCCTTTGTTTAAAAAGAAACCACTCCAGCCCTGACCTCCGTGGCTCAGTTGGTTGACTGTTGTCCCGTGCACTGAAAGGTCGCCAGTTCAATTCCAGGTCAGGGCACATACCCAACTTGTGGGTTCAATACCCTGGTCAGGGTGCATAGTGGACACAGCCAATCACTGTTTCTCTTTCATGTCCCTCTTTTTCTCTCTCCCTTCCTCTCTTTCTAAAATCAATACAAATATATTTTTTAAAAAGGAAACACTCCAACACCGTGCCACCCCCAATTTTCAGGGATTCCAGGAAATTCCCTGAGCTTTTGACTGGAAGGGGTTGGAGGGAAGGCTAGATGATAAAACAATGTTTTCTCCAGGCAGCCACCAGCACCTGCTAAGAAAGACGCATTTACTAGTAGGCATGGATCTTCAGACAATTTTTTAATGTTTTTATTGATTTTTAGGGAGAGAGGAAGGGAGAGGGAGAGAGAGAGATAGAACCATCCATGAGACGGAAACATCATTGATTGGCTGCTTCCTGCATGCTCCCTACTGGGGATGGAGCCTGCAACCTGGGCATGTGCCCTGACCAGGAATCAAACTGGTGACCTCTTGATTCATGGGTCAACTCACACTGCCCAGGCCAGATAATTTTTTAAGTTTTCATTTTAACCTGGTTCCTTCTGAAGTAATGCCAAGCAAAGATAGAGTTAGCCTCGCCTGTGTTAATTTAATTGCCTGTGTCCACATTTTATTGCTGCTTTCCCACATTTTTTCCCCACAGTGAGTACATCTGAAAGGTTTGGGAGGCCTTAAAAAAAAATCCAGCACTAAATCTTTTGAGTCACTTAATCCCCAAATCTTCCATGTTTGGAGATAATTTTCTTTATGAAAAGAAATCCTAACCTGGCCTGATTCCACTGTCAAACTTGCAAATGGAACAAAGAGGCCTCACAGTAGACTCATCCCCGCGGCTGCAGAAATAAGCATCTCAGGAAGGGCAGGTTTTGCTTTTGGGGATGGTTTTGGCTGCTGCTGTCATTGGCTTCCTCTCTTGGCATCTGATCCAGCTAAGCTGTAGCTAAGCTAGACCCAGTAGATAGAAAATAGGGGAGGTGGGAGACTAGGGAAAGGGCTGTCTAGTAATCAGGTTTGCCCAGCAGTGAATGGGCTCCTTTTCTGAGTAACAGTCTGCCCATCCCTGGGAGTATTCAGGGAGGGGACCACCCTGCTGTGTGGTTGTAGAAGGCACTCCTTGGAATAGAGACCAAATGGGTTCAAAGATCCCTTCCAACCCTGAATTCGAGTCTCTGTAACTACACGGGGGGCTTTCAAGGCACATATGAGAAGCTTTATTACTTTTATTTCCTTCCCCCATCACATATGTCTTTCTTCTGCCCCACAATCAGAAGATTTCACACTTTATTCAAAGCCCCATTTCCCTTCACCTCACTTTTGTGGGTAACAGTGGAGAAAGCCATTTGCCTGTTTAATCTAAGCCTTTCACTGACAAGAAAGACATTTCAGCAGCTGAGATATGTATGAGCCTGTATTAATAATAGGTAATGTTTACTGAGCACATACTATGTGTCCCATGCTGCACTAAAGACTTCATGCACTATCCTATTTAATCTTTCCAACAATCCACAAAGTAAAATGCTATTATTATCTGGGTATTACAGCTTAAACACACACACACACACACACACACACACACACACACAAAAAAAAAAAAAAAAAAACACAAAACACAAAACAGACTTAGGATCTAGACTTGCCCAGGATCTAGACTGGTAAATTGTGTTCTAGTAAACCAGCTCTCAGAAAAAAAAAATTAGCCCTGATTTATAGCATTTGCATGTCCCCTGGTGTGAATATTCCCACCGTGGTCCATTTTAAGCAACCAGTGTGCTGCCCCAGATTCTGAAGTTGGAAGAGATGTGTACAGTCAGCACTCAAGAACCTATATGAACTGGCTCTGAAGCCCCATGATCTGATCCACTCAGCCACGCAGTTCAGCTAGAGATCCTCCTTCCTACTGTGGGTCTTCCTGTTTAAAGAGATGAGGGAGGAAGGTCCCTCCTCCCAACGATGTTGTCCTACAATAGTTGAAAGAAATAACAGCCCAGTACTCATGCATCAAGGTAGCCAAGAAGACTGAGAGCCTGAGTTGAAGGAAGATAGAGACACAGGGAAGTTAATTCTCTTGAGGGTCCCAAATACTAGCCTGAGTACAGTTGGGAGCCACAAGAGAGGATCAACTCAGGAAATCCAAAGTGATTCATTTCAGTCTTGGAGTGATGAACAAATTCTGGTGCTGAGGCCACCCCAGAAGTATTCTGAGGCAAGTTCTGGCTACTTCCATTGCTGCCCTTATGGATATCTGTATCTGTCCCTTCCTTCCTTCCAAGTCACCCAACTCCCCAATCTATCTTTTGGTTCCTAGTGCCAGCACCTTAGGCCAGTGTAAACTGGAAGCTTATAGAGTTTTGTTTGTTGGCTTGTTTGCTTGCTGGTTTGTTTTGAATCAACACTTTAAATTTGAGAAATTTCTCATGAAAAAATCAGGACTTTCAGCTTCTCTTTAAAAATTGGAAGATCAGGCCCAAATTCTCACATAGGGCTATCAAGAGTACTGACTGTTCCCTTAGACAAGGGCGTGCACCCTCCAGTTCTCCACAGTCCCCACCACTCCCTATCGCCTCGTTCATTTACAATACCTTTAGGTTTTTAGAGTTTGTCATTTGTGCCTTAGACCTACAAGTAGCTCAAAGGGCAAAATCATGGCTTTGGATTTAGAAAATTATTCATGCTAGAATACCACTGCATGGATGGGTCCCTACCTACCACACACACACACACACACACACACACACACACACACACAATTGCCCCTCTGTCCTTCTGCTAATATAAAGCTCTGGGTGGAATGATGTCAGCAAAATCTCATGGATGATCAGATCACTGCATTTCCGGAAACACCCTGACGCTGCCATGGGATGCATAGTTCTCTTTAGAAAGCAGACTGTCCATGGGGCTCTGGGCACTTCCTCTTGTTATATAGCTGCCTGAGGTCACCGCCAATAAATTACTAGTTTAAGGAAAACAATGACAAGCCTTTTCCAGGGAGAACACAGTTTGCTCACTCAATTATTTCCTAAAGTCATGCCCTCTTCCCAGCTTGACACCATCATTTCTGAAGCAATAATATTGAGTCTGTTTATTGTTGTTCATCACATCTGCAAAGTCACACCCGCAAAGCCAACACCATGCTAACCACACGGGCACAGAGAACGCTGGGAGAAATGCATCCTCCTGGCAGGGGAATTAGTCAAGTAACGATAATTGCATGGTTAATTAAGTGACCGACTTGTTAAAATGTCTTACCAGGGTAACTCTAAATAGGCTGTATGCGTTTACCAGCCTAGCCTTTCTCTCTGTATAAGAAATTTTAATAATCTCATTTTAGTAAAGTCAGATCTTTGCAAAATTCAGGATATGGCAGATTTAGGTACCCAGAAAAACAGTAATTATTTTTCAAAATTGGTCTTATAGCTGCAAAACGGAAAGCTTCGGTTTATTTTCCAGTCATTTTTACTTGTTGGTGTTGGAGACAGAAGGAATTGAGGGAGGAGGAGTGAGCCAGGTACAGTGGGGAGGGGCACCATTTCTCCCACCTAATACCAGCTTAGAAATAGTTGACATTCGATAGCATTGTCTCTCTGAGATTTGTAGCCTTTTGCTAGAATTATACGACCTTGGGAAATAGCTCCTTTTTTTTATCACTTGGGAATACATTAATTTTGTCCCTTTGAGTATCCCCTACTGCCATTAAGGAAGTTTTTTCCCCTTTCAGAAACAAACAAACAAAATAGATATTTTCCTTTTAAGAGACAGAGGAGGGACAGAGAGACTTGGTACGTTCAGAAGGCCTTTAATGCCACTGCCTCCTGCCATCTACCATCAGGAGGAAGTCTGTCCCTAAGCTTTCTCCTCGACTGGCTTCGAGCCTGTTTGGGGACAGAGTACAGCTTTCTGTCATACACATACACATTCACACACAAATCAACCAGCTGCAGAGCGAGCAACAGGAGGTGGCAGATTGCTTGCCACTGTGTCACTGGATTTGGAAGCATCCCTTCCAAACTATGGCCAAAGCTAGTTATTCCCTGGGCTAACGCCAGCGTGAGAACCTGGGGACCCTGCCAAAGCCTGACAGCCCCTAACCTATGGGCCCTGTTGCCAAAGCCACACAGGAAAGTCATTAATTCATTAAATTAAGGTTCAGTAAAGGATTAGAGAGCCTGATATTTGTTCATCAGCAGGCTAGCTGCATATTGGATATCTGAGCATTCACTTTAAGGAACCTACAATATTTGGGGAGGAGAAGAAAAGACATACATTCATTTAAAAAAATTTTTATATGTATTTATTGATTTTAGAAAGAGAGGTAGTGAGAGGGAGGGAGAGAGAGAGAAACATCAATGTCAGAGAGATACATCAATTTGCTGCCTCCTGTACGCCCCCTACTGGGGATCTAGCCTACAACTGGGGCACATGCCCTGACTGGGGAATTCAACCCACAACCTCCTGGTGCATGGGAGGACACTCAACTAATTGAGCCACACCAGCCAGGGCTACACTCATTAAAAAAATAATAATAATAATAACATCACCAGAGATGCCACTCCAAGTAGCATGTGAATAAATGCCAAGTGCCCTGTCAGAGGAGGGAGCTTTCAAATGGTGAATCGCAGCAGTCAGAGAAAGCAGGTAGACTGGGTGCAGGTCCTCACTGTGTGATCACAGCCGAGTTCCTAATCACCTCTGCACCTCCGTTTCCTAGCCCAGGAGGTAGAGGTGCTACTGCCTTGTTGCGTGGTTGAGGATGATGTTGGCTACACATTACAAACGCTCAGTAAGTGTATGAGTTTTGTTTTGTTTTCAAGAACATCATGGAGTATTTAAGAAAGAAGTTTTGGTAGGATTGGCCCAGGGGAAAATAAAGGAAGACCATTCCTTGGAAAGAGAACTGTTGTGGAAAATGTCATCATTATCTAGTGAATACTTTAGAAAGCAGAAAGGTATGCAAAAGGAGGCATTCTATTTTCCTTTTACCTTATTTATTGGCATTTTCTCAACATGAAAATGTTTTATGTCTACTATAGAAAATTTGGAAAGCACAGAAAAATGCAAGGAAGAAATTAAAAAACAAATATAATTCTGCACCCAACGAAAACTCCCATAAACACTTTGGTTTTCCTCCCAATCTTTTCCTCACACACATTTTAACATAACAGATCACACTATATGCACAGTTTTAACTTCTGCTTTTTGCATCTGTTTCACGATCTTTCTCCCTGTTATTAAAAATTCCTTTTCACAAACATCCTTTCAATAGCCACATGGAATTCCACATAGATGTACCAAAATCTTCTTAGCTACTCCACTGACAGGGAACATTTAGGGCTGTTCAGAAATTTCACTATTATAGGTAATGCTTCCATGAATACCTTTGTGGCATAAATTCAATTTCCTTAGGATAAGTTTCTATAGGTGGAAATACTGTTCTAAGGTTCCTGCTGAATACAAAGTGCTCCTCGGGGAGAATTCCAAACCCACATTCCCACCAGCCACAGGAAGAGACAGTTGATCTTATCAAATCTCTGAAAACTTTTTTACCTAATTTGATAGTCATCAAATAGCATTTCCTTGTTCTCTCAATTATCTGCTTCCTTTAAAAATGATCTAAAGGGCCCTGGCCGGTGTGGCTCGCTCAGTTGATTGGGCATCCTTCCCTGCCCCAAAAGGTTGCTTGTTGATTCCTAGTCAGTGTCCATGCAGAAGCATGCAGAAGGCAGCGAATGGATGTTCTGCTCTCATACCCATGTTTCTTTTTCTCCGTCTCCCTTCCTCTTTAAAAAAAATCAATTCAAAAAAATTTTTAAATGAAAACATAAAAGGATCTAAAGGAGTCCTTTGATAAAGGAAGGAGCTTTCTTTTGCCTACAAACAATCAAATATTTATTGTGCAGGACTAGCGTTGAGATTAAGTTGAAGAGCTGGGCAGGGAGGAGTGGGGGTCGGGGCGGGGCATTCAGACCGGTAGGGGTTTGCAGTGGGCGCCAGGACAGTGCTTTCCAGCCTCGCACCACCTCCCGTGGGCGCAGAGTCTGGGTGTGGCCCGGAGAGGGTGTGAGGGGCGGGGATTTCAAAGTTCAGCCACAGTGAAGAGAAGCGTTGGAGGTACAGTGCAGCCAACATACTGGGTCAAAACTTTGAATTTGCCACCAACTACCAAGCGTCATGAAAAGCAAGTCATGGACCCTGTCTGAAGTTCTGGTCCTTCAACGGATAGGATGCCTATCCTGCCTGGTTTGTGAAAATCCTGACGTTTTATTAACGACTTAATACAAGTAAAAGCGCTTTTTAACGTGTGTTTTTTTTTAAAAAAAAAATCTGCACAATGTAACATTATAATTGATTTTTATGTCCTTATTGTGCCTTAAATTGGCTGTTTCTGCGATCCCACCTACTGACCCCAAAATCAGCTTTCTAGTAGAGGAGGACCTGCACCCACAAACATCCCATGCGGGACCCAGAGAAAAGAGGAAAATTGCGGTCTGTAGAGGAAAGGTTCCCCGTCTCTGGAACACCTTCACACTGAGAAGGTTTATCTGGAAGAAAACGGGGGGGGGGTGGCGTTTAGGGTCCCGTCCTCTGCTTAGGGCAGTCCTGGGTGAGGGGTCCGCATCGCAGAGCAGGCGCTGCTGCCAGCTGCCGCTCACACCTCGGCGGGTCGCCGCTTTCACTCCTGCGGTCTCAGCTCCAGCAGCCGCGCTGTTTCTCGGCCCCGCCCTCACTCCCCGCGCACCCCCCCCCCCTCGGCCGCCCCTCGCCCCCCCTCATCCCGCCCCACCCAGACTCCGCGCCGCCCGCGGGAGGTGTGCGAGGCTGGAAAGCACTGTCTAGGCGCCCACTGCAAACCCCAACCCATCTGGGACTCCCCACACGTCCAGCCCCGACCCCCACTCCACCCTGCCCAGCTCCTCAACCTAATTTTAAACGCTGGTCCTCTGGGTAGAGCCGTGGAAGAAGCTGGATGCGGAGTCCGGAAATCTGGGTTCCAGCCCAGCCAGGAATCCTCGTCCAGCTCGGGCATTGCATCTCCGAGAACCTGCTTCTTGTTTCCTCCGCATGGGGGCCTTGCGTTCTGTTACAAAAAGTATTATTTCTCTTATTAGAAGCATATGCATGTCACAGTCTCCCTCCAAAATTATGCGAAATCATCCTTTCTTCTGAAAGTATTTCCCGATTGTCTACATCCGACCCGGTACTGTTGCTGCGAGTGTAGATGTCTAGTTATATACAGTTGTGCTCTGAAAAGATAATCTGTGCTTATTTTATTTTCTGAATGGACTGCATCTGCTGTAAGAGGAGGGAATGGAGTCAGATGCTGGACCCACTACCAGCATTGCCGCCTACTGGTGGGTAACTGTGGCGAGTCACTTCTCTCTGGGCCTCAGTGTCTCCATTTGTAGCATTCCTGGTCTGGAATTTCATCCACGTGAACAAAAATATATGAGCCACACAGGGACAAGTCGATCGCCCGCGCTTCCCACCTCTCTGCAGGCCCATCCCGCCTTCCCAAGTTGGGGGATGCCTCCGGGATGGGGTGCCCTCTCCAACCGGAGACTCACGAGGTGGCAGCGAGCAAACAGCAGCAGATCAGGGGCTTCCAACGCTTACCCCCACGGGGCCGCCCGAATTCATACTCCTCGTCCCCACCTCGCCCCATCCTGGGCTTAGCTACCCCTCTTCCCCCACCCCTACCCCGCCTTCCTCCTCTCGGCCCCGCCCCGCCCACCCTTGAAGCGCATGCGCCGCCCGCGAGCGTGTGTTTATAAAAGTCCAGCTTTGGCCAGAAACTTCAGTCCGTTGGCTGCGGCGGCAGATAGCAAAGTGGTCTCAAGAACTTGGGTGCTATGGGCGCTCCTGTAGAGCAAGCGGTTACCATGGACGGGTTCCATGTAAGTCCAATTTCAGCCTGTTTTTTCTGAACTATTCAAACATATGAACTTAGAGCGCGGCCCCTCTCGGAGCGGGCAGACGCGTCCAGGACATTGGAGGGCTGGTGTCCGGGAGAAGGGGCGTGGGAAGGAGTTTGGGGCGCATGGCTCCGTGGGGGTTAGGGAGAGGATTGGAGTCTTTTTCTCTGTAAGCAAAGGAGAAACGATAGGAACCGCTGTTTTGGTGGCTGCACGTGTCTCCCCCTTGAGCCGTGCGGCGCGCAGCGGATTGCACGCTGTTTGCAAACAAGACGTCTGTGCACAAGTGCAGAGAAGGTGTGCCCCGCACTGCCTCGGGAGTCTCTTCAGTGGCTCTTCCTCGGCGGAGCGGGGTTTTTTCTTTGGGGCGAATTACGTGAGATTTGAATTTAGAGGTGGAAGGCAGCGCACCAGGAGTGAGTTCATGGAGGAAGACTGCACCCCGGTTAACTTCGGGCAAGGGCACTGGGAACCACTCTTGACGTAGGGCGCGTGTTCTCTGAACTGCGGGGTCCGCGGAGTTGAGCATGCACTCAGCGTAGTGAGCGGAGGGAGGGGAAGGGACCGCAACCCTCTGATTGAAGGTCACAGCTGGCATTTCTATGGGAGCATTGCTCTACCCTGGGCATTGTGGGA
>NW_005871360.1:471197-551977 GCF_000147115.1 Myotis lucifugus
GGGGGGGGGGTAGGCGCAGGCCGGGGGAGAGAACACCGGGGCCTCGGAGCTGGATCACCCCGCCCCTGGCGCGCTCTCCGCCTGGAGGCGTCCAGCTGCAGACCCCCGACCCCATTAACTGGCTCGGTGGTGGGGTGGAAAGCGACCCGGGAGGGTGAGGAACTGAAACTTGGGGCGAGTACCACGGGTGCAGTCCCCGTGACCTTCCCCTCCCGGGATAATGCTGCCTCCCTACCTCCCACGCGCCAAGAGATAAATGTGGATTCGCAAAGGCAGGCCACCCCGAGGAGCTTCAGCTGAGGGGGGCGAGAGGGGTTACTCACTTCTGACGCCCCCAGCCTTTGCTTTTTAAGGTTGCATTCTCCCTCCCTAACACATGTTGCTTGAAGTACACGATGGTTTGTGTTTAGACATGCGATAAACGTGGGGAAAGCAAAGTTTTGTGCTTTAGAATAAAGTCTACAGTCTTTGGGGTCTCTCTCTCTCTCTCTCTCTCTCTCTCACACACACACACACACACACACACACACACACACACACACACTCCTTCCTCCTGGCGGATCTTCACGCAGAAAGTTAACCCCAGCTCCTCAGAACCCACCCTCGCTGGAGTGGCCTCTGTTTTGTTTTGGTTTTTTTCTCTGAAGGTTTTTTTCTAACCTCTAGTGGGCGGAGCAGAAGTTAGCAAAGACGCGACTTTTGAAACCTTCTGAATCTCCGCGCCCTTTTGTTCAAAACCAAGAATTTTGTAATTGGCTCTTCTAAAGGGGACTATAATGAAGTGACTTTGGGAGGAGGGTTCTAGGATTCTGGAATAATTTTCTTGTGCTTCATATTCCCAAGTACTTCAGTAGGAGCAGAATTTACTGAAGAAGGCTGGGCTGAGTTGGGTCTTAAAAATTGCTGTCTTAAAATAGCAGAAACATTTTTGTTTTGAAGTTGAGGAATATCTGCTGAACTTGACATTGAATGCCTATTCCCCTTGCCTCTTTTGCAGATATACCCATCAGATAACTACACGGAGGAGGACATGGGTTCAGGTGACTATGACTCCATAAAGGAACCCTGCTTCCGAGAGGAAAATGCCCATTTCAACCGGATCTTTCTGCCCACGATCTACTCCATCATCTTCTTGACTGGCATAGTGGGCAATGGCTTGGTCATCCTGGTCATGGGCTACCAGAAGAAACTGAGAAGCATGACAGACAAGTACAGACTACACCTGTCCGTGGCAGACCTCCTCTTCGTCCTCACCCTGCCCTTCTGGGCAGTTGATGCTGTGGCAAACTGGTACTTTGGAAAGTTCCTGTGCAAGGCTGTCCATGTCATCTACACGGTCAACCTGTACAGCAGTGTCCTCATCCTGGCCTTCATCAGCCTGGACCGCTACCTGGCCATCGTCCACGCCACCAACAGTCAGAGGCCACGGAAGCTGTTAGCTGAAAAGGTGGTCTATGTTGGTGTCTGGATACCTGCTCTCCTGTTGGCTATTCCCGATTTCATCTTTGCCAACGTCAGGGTTGGGGAAGACAGGTATATATGTGACCGCTTCTACCCCAACGACGTGTGGATGGTGGTGTTCCAGTTCCAGCACATCATGGTCGGCCTTGTCCTGCCGGGTATCGTCATCCTGTCCTGCTATTGCATTATCATCTCCAAGCTGTCCCACTCCAAGGGCTACCAGAAGCGCAAGGCCCTCAAGACCACAGTTATCCTCATCCTGACTTTCTTTGCCTGCTGGCTACCCTACTACATTGGGCTCAGCATCGACTCCTTCATCCTCCTGGAAATCATCAAGCAAGGATGTGAGTTTGAGAACACTGTGCACAAGTGGATTTCCATCACCGAGGCCCTCGCCTTTTTCCACTGTTGCCTGAATCCCATCCTCTATGCCTTCCTTGGAGCCAAATTTAAATCCTCCGCCCAGCATGCACTCACCTCAGTGAGCAGAGGGTCCAGCCTCAAGATCCTCTCCAAGGGAAAGCGGGGTGGACATTCTTCTGTTTCAACTGAGTCCGAGTCTTCAAGTTTTCACTCCAGCTAACACTGATATAAAAGACGTTTATACATGGAAGAACTTTTTTTTTTAAAGTTATACATTTTTTCCAGCTATAAAAGACTGACCAGTACTGTACAGTTTGTATTACCTGTTGGATTTTTTTCTTGTGTTTAGTTTTTGTGAGGTTTAATTGACTTATTTATATAAATATTTTTGTGTTTCATGTTGATGAGTGTCTAGGCAGGACCTGTGGCCAATTCCTTAGTTTGCTGTATGTCTGACTGTAGAACTGTAGAAAAGGGAACTGAACATTCCAGAATGTGCAGTGAGTCACTTAAGCTAGAAATGACCCTCAGCTGTTTGTGTATAAATAATCTCTCCATTCCGGTGGAACAGTTTCTTCGCCTGTTCTGAATTTGTTTGGTTACACTATGTGATTTTTTGCTGTAGAAGATGGCCCTTGGAGCCAAATCCTGAAGTAGAAATGCTGGTTTTTCATTTTTCAGGAGTGGGTTGATTTCAGCACATACTATGTACAGTCTTGTATTAAGTTGTTAATAAAAGTACATGAAAAACTTACTTAGTGTTACGTTCTGATTTCCATTGAGACATTCCTTCAGTTGGCAGAAATCAAAAATAACAATAATAGATACATTGATGGCACGCCAGGTTCTCTCCTAGGTATATTAGTTATAATATTTTACTTAATCCTAGACACAACTCTTACAATAGGTTCTGGTTCTATTATATTATTACTTGTCTATTATAGAGCAGGAAACCAAAGCACAGAAAGCCGAAGTGACTCAGTCAAAGGCATTTGGTAAGTAGCACAGCCAATATTTCAAACAGGTAAGATAACTTCAACATCTGAAGCCTCAACCACTGTTAACATAGAAATTTAGAAATGTCCAGTCAGTACCTATTCCTATGAAAGAATCTTTCTGAAGGAGAAGTGTGCAGAAAGGAGAAAAGGTATGCAATACACGTTAGATGTTCCTACTACTACTCCTTGTGTAGTCCAGGTCTGTGCCAGGCCAGGCATTGTATGCTTATTGTATACTCTTCTCATCCAGTCCTCTCAATGTAGATAGCATCACTCCCTTCTCACCGACAAGGGAACCCGAGGTTCAAAGACTTTTCATAACTTGCACTTTTCAAGGGGACACACCAAGAGCTAATTCTATTTATCATTCTAGCCCTTGCTCTTAACCATTACCCACTATTATCACCCAGAACACCTGGTCATAAGTCAACTGAACTGTTATTGAAAATAAAGCCAAAAGTGAATGTTTTCTTCATAAAATTAACCATGCCCAAAATACTCCTCTTACAATATCTTCTATGCAAATATCAACACAATCTATTGCAACACCTAGCACCTGAAGGGTTCAACCAAGCAGATAAAAGTTAAACTGATGCTTTCAGAGCTCGAGAGAAAGGTTGACTGAAGCAAGCTCTCCATTGCTCATATTTTGCATAAGACTTTGGAGTCTTATGTAACATCACCCTTAGCTATTTACACTATCATTGTGCAAGCCCCAGGCTCTTGAGTAAATTTCAGCTTCAGTCCCCATTTAAAGAGAATTTCTAAACTATAGTACCCTTACCTATCTCATTTAGAATACAAACAGGGCACTCCAGGCATGCACTCAAAGATAATAACCAAGATATAATTAAGGCAATATTTGCTCTACTTTTTGTCATTGTTGCTGGCACAGAAAATCCATTTTGGAGGGAAAAATGCAATGTTTTATCTTTCAGAGGCAAATCACATTTGTTGAAGGCAAATTATAGATCCTGTGAAGGGAAATAACTTAATTACTTAAAATAGAATCCAATTTGGCTGCACATCTTTGCTGCAGTCTATGGATCTGGGATAGTTCAGAGTGGTATTCCTATTCCACTTGAGAACATAATTAGATTTTAGATAGGAAATTATCTTGAGGTTTCTTGGTTTTCCCTGGGAAGCCTAATTGGATCACCCTTCATTTAAGCATAGTTTTTCATGTACTCTTTCAAAGGCTTAGTCTTAAAGCCATGACCATTGTAAAAGCCTTCACTTGAACTTGCTCTATAAATATTTATTCTTGAGGAGACAATAGAAGAAATCCTTGGAAGGAATTTTTTCTTTCACATCTTGGCTCGAAACCTCATCACCCGGATTCCTCTGCTCTGCCCTGGAGTTACAACAAAAGGAACCAAGCTGAAACAAAATTCCCCGTGTGACCAGTCTTAATGGATATTTCATTCTCCCTTGGAACAAAGGTGGGATATCTCTTTTTTAAAAAGAGAAAAAGCCTTGGTTCTCTCCCTGCCCTGAAAACAACACCCCCCCCCTGCCCCATCCCCCATTCCCGCCTCCAATCATTCTCTGCCCAGACCCTGCCATGTTCCAAGCAGCTCCAAAGCGGTCCCTGTGCCCTGGTTGTCCTGCGGTGCTGGGAAACCCAGTCTGCTGGCCAGCCCTTGCATGAAGTGGCTGATTGTTCCCATTCCTCATCCCTTCTGAATGGGACCCTTGAAGGTCAGTAATGTAGATCCAGTTGTATAATGGAAGCTAAAATATTTAAATTATATGCATGCTGCCAATAATGGCATAAATGTGACATTCAAGTTAATAACATTAACCCCATAACTGGAGAGGAAAGTAAATGTTTTTATCTTGCAAAAAACCTTTGTTTTCCTAAATGTCCACTTGTCAATTCACCTCCCCCAACTGTGGCATACTCAGCCTCCTTTTGTGGTTATGCCTGTATTAAAATAATAATTCTTGGATGCTCTTTTAAGAGGATAACCTACAGGCATTATTTTAGTAACTCAACTAAGCATGACTTTCTCCTAGTTTATTTTCAAATAGTAAATAAAGGACCCACAAACAGAATTGAGTTGTCATTATTCCTATGTACTACTCACTTAGCAGGGGCAAGGACCACTGGAGACAAAATTCACATCACCTAAAAAAATAAGCGTTCCCCAAGCCTTAGGAATGTGGCATTGCAGCCTGTCATCATAGGGATTCGCCTAGCGCGCTTTAGGTTTTCAACTGGATGCCAGTCAGTCCTGGAGGGATGCAGAAGTTAGCCAGAGGGATGACCTTCCCATGAGCAGAGTTTAAGGGGGATGCTGAAGCCTCCAGGGCCCATGAAGTAGTTTGAAGAGATCCTTTCAAAACTGCTTTTCAACCTGAGGGGTTGACTTTGCTCCCCAGGGAACATTTGGGAAGGTCTGGAAACATTCTGGGTTATCATTGGGGTCCAGGGGTGGTATCAGGTGTGGAGTAGGTGCCAGGAAGGCTGCTAAAAATCCTACAGAATATGCAGGCCAGGCCCCCACAACAATTATCCGGCCCAAAGTGTCAGCAGTGTTCATGATTGAGGTCACTTTTTCAAGGTGAGGGCTATAGAGTGACGGGATTATCACAATAAGACAATATGATACATCCAACAAGTATAATCCCATGAATTTATTATTGGACAAAGTTCCACAGTCTCGCTTTAGTCTCCTTTACTCAACCTCATTTCAGTGCATTCTTACTCAACTCACACAGTTCTCTTCCACCCTTATTTCAACATTACTTTGTCATAATGAACATGTCTTTCTGTTTGTTTTCTTCTCTCAGGCCATGCTAAGAAGATATCCCACAAAGAGACATTAATGGCTGAGGGTGACTGCTGAGGATCCTCTAGTTCCCACCCAAAATCTGGCTCCCTACAGCCCACGATGTTTACTCATTTAATCCTCACCACAGCCTGTGACTCAATTTGGAACACTTCCCATTTTTTCCTTTTATTTAAAAAATAAACAAGGAGTGAGGAGGTACCAGCCCATTGTTCCATTGTCTGCAACTGTCTTGGATTAATTTAAATCAATCCTATTAAGTTCAACAATTAAAATTTTATAAAATCTTTTTAAAATCCTTCTTTCAACTGAAATGCAAACTGCTTACAGCCTAAGTTAAGAGATCCACAATGTTAAGAAGCTACATAAAGGGAAAGACTTTCAAAATCAAACAAATAAAGGTGCTCAACCAAACCATACCAGGTGCGGGGTGTTTATCTGGCAGAGCAGGTCCACGATTAAATTGATTTACATATTACAGTTCAATTAACTAGAACCCAACTCATCAACACTCTTAATTAAAGGGAATTACTTCCTCATATTTGACTTAGAAGAAAAGTAATTTTTTTGAGAGCCCACTAAATTCCAGGCGTATTCATACATATAATCCTCCCAAGAGCCCCATCAGCCAATATTGCTATCTCCACTTTCAGGCGAGGACACAGTCAAAGAAGTTAAATTACAAATAAAGGGGGTATGTTCTTCCCATTAGACATACTGTAAATGGCATTAAAATAGAACCACCAAGTTCTAAGTTATGTCCTCAAGTTCTCAATATACAGCAGTGGGCAAAAGTAGGCTAATAATACAGTAATGATAATAAGTAATACAATAAATATGAAATAAATCATAATACAAGAATAAACTGTGTTTCATGGACTCACAACTGTAAACCTACTTTTGCCCACCCCTGTAGTCCATTCAAAATTTGCTCTTTCCTAGGTAGGGTCCTATATGATAACAAAAATAGTTACCATTCACAGTGAGGGCTTCCTACATGCCAAAGTAATTATTTAATCTTCACAGCAGCCCTATACAGTGGGCATTATTATTTGTCTGTTTTACAGATGGGGAAACTGAGGCAAAATGTATCCAATGTTACATATTTAATGAGTGGTAAAGCCTGAATTCCAACCCAGGCAGTCTGATGCCAGAGTTTGCCTTCTTAAGAACTAGTAACTTTATTACTTCCTATGATGTTAGCCAGAATAATAACCAGGAGGTAAAAAAAAAAAAAAAAATCTCCCATGCTCTTGAAGGCTCAATACTGGATCGTCGCCTAACTGTGCTTTTTAAAGTGACAAAGCAGACACTGACATTTCAAAAACATCTTCACTATTAGCTGTTAAAATAAAATGTGTTTCAGTGTCTGGCACATAGTAGGAGCTCAATAAGTGTCAAATTTGCAAATTAATAGACACACATACATTCCCACTCCTGAGAGCACCCCGTGCTCTGAGCGTTCTGATGAATGTTTGTGTGTGAGTTGACTTTCTTCCTTCATTCTTTCAGACATTCTTTTATTGAATCATTTATTGAACACCCTAGGTCTAGCAGGTGTGAAAATTGTTCCCAGGATAGTGGAAGATGTAGCCCTTTGGTGTTCTAGAAAATGCTGGGAAGTTAGCTAAATGACTCTCAGACTTTCCAACTTCCTTACATCTAACAACGTAAAGTTCCTAGCAGCCTACCCAATTTTCCTGTTATTTAATGCCCCTGAGTCTTGCTTCTCCACTTAGTGGAGAGCAGATCCCCGCCTTACAAGCTGGTGAGAAGCTCCCGAGCCGGGTCTCCATTTCACCAGCCCAAGGGAACTGTCTGCTTATGAGGATAAAAACAGAAATTCTGCCAAAACTTTGGATTTGGGAAAGAGACCTAAAGGCCGTTTCTTGGCCTTTTGTCCATAAGAGACAACTTGTTAGGCCCCTGGGACTGAAGGAGGAAATCTAGACCAATATCTGGGGCTCCTTCCTCTGACAAACCTACTCAGTCTCTAACAGTCCAAAGTGAGCTGTTCTGTCCTAAATACTTAGTACATGAAGTCTGCAGCATGTGGGCTAGCACAGATAGACGTCTTCTGAAAAGTTAAAAGCAGCTACTGTGCGTGCCGTTATCATTATTCTTTTTTTATTTTAAAATAAATTTTGTTTCCCAACTAGTTTAATATCTTAAATGCAGAAGACCTTTGCAGTCTAACATAGTTAATTAGTTGATTTGATTTGATTTGATGAAAAAATAATCAGAGTACATAAGGTGGTACCAATGTAGGCTAAAATCATATAAATGTAGCCCAGTTGGTTAGAACTTAATGTTTTAAAAGCCAGGATCAAGGGTGAGTCTTGCTAGGGCCATGTTTAAAGTAATGTTACATGTGCTCTAAGGTGCAAGAACCATGTCTATCTTATTTATAGCCGTAATTTCGGTGTCTAGACCAGGTCCTTTTTCTATAAAGGACCAGATAGTAAGTGTTTTAGGTTCAGTGGATCCTACAGTTTCTGTCACAACTACTCAGATCTGCCACACTGTAGCAGGAAAGCACCCAGAGACAATTCATAGATGAATGAGCATGGCTGTGTTCTAATAAAACTTTACTTATAGACACTGAAATTTGAATTTTATATAATTTTAAAATATATTTTTATTGGTAGTATTGCAGATATCTTCCATCTTCCCCCGTTTTATCCCCCTCCTCCCAGCCCCTACCCACCCCCTCAATTTTAGCCTACATGGTACCACCTTATGTACTCTGGTTATTTTTTCATCAAATCAAATCAAATCATTACCTCATATAATTTTTACAGATCACAAAATATTATTCTTCTTTTCATATTTTCAACCATTACAAAAAGATGTGAAAACTGTTCTTTGTTCCTTGGGCTATGAAAAACAGGTGGCAGGTCAAATCTGATTTGTAGACTGTAGTTTGCTGACCCCTGAAATGCAGTAAACATGGGAGCAAGTGAAACTTTAAATATAGAAGAGTTTACTCTTTAAGCTTAAGGCACCAAGAACCCCAGTGAACCAGTGACCTTGACCTATTTGCAGAAATATGACACCTGCCTCTTATACAGCATTTTACCATTCACAGAACGAGGTAGAACCCTAACGTGGTTCTGTGTGCTGGTCTGGGCTATATTGGTTGGCAAGATCCTACTGCTTTGCTGGGTTTATCAATTGGGGAAGAATGGTCTGGGATAACAGAGTTGCCTTTTTTTAATATATATTTTTTATTTCAGAGAGAAAGGGAGGGCGAAAGAGAGATAGAAACATCAATGATGAGAGAGCATCATTGACCAGATGCCTCCTGCACGCCCCCTACTGGGGATTGAGCCCGCAACCCAGGCATGTGACCTTGACAGGAATCGAACCCGGGACCCTTCAGTCTGCAGGCCAACACTATATCCACTGAGCCAAACTGGCTAGGGCCAGAGTCGCCTTTTTATCTACCACTGTGTTCTGTCATTTTCAGTTCCCGGAGCGCAGTGACGGTGGCATCCCTGTAGCTAGAAAGACGACAGGTCCCCAATAGAAGTTGCTGAGGCTCACGGACTAATCTTCCCCAGGCCTGAGCTTTGTTCCTCCAAAGTGATAATCACCAGTCACAACTTTTGGCAGCGACTCCCCAGACACTCAGTAACTAGGACAAAAGAAAAAGCCCTAATCCAAGGCGATGAATAGTGTTTTACAGCCACAAGCTGAGCCACAAAAGCCCAAGAAAAATCAATGGTGCAGAAGTGGTTTTTGGACCTCACTCCAGCGTTTGGAGGAATGAGAATAATTCGGCTCTTCCCTTTTAGACTTCAGTTGCCTCCTGGGATGTCAGAATTAATCTCCAGGGAGCTGCCACTGTGATGTCTCTTACTACAGATGCCCCTGAGTGAACTTCATTCTTTATAGGACATTCTTCCCAAGGCGAGAAGCCCAGCTTCTGTCTTTGATGAGCAGACTAGAGGAGAAGCTGAAGAAAATGCCAGGTGCTTTCTGTTTTAAAGTGAGTTTTCTCTTACTTCTGTATGACAGTACAAAAATGACTCCTCAGCCACCACGGTCCAGAGTAAAGGAAGACAAATTAAATGGCTAAAGTAGCCCTGAAAATAATTGCTGGCTGAGCCAAAATCCTACCAGTATGGAGTGGAAAAGAAGAGAGACATGGGAGAAATAATAAATAAAATGGAAAAGAACACCAAGTGCCAATGCATAAAAGAGGAAACAAAACTGATAAACAAAAATATGAGGAAACGTTCAACCTCACTAGCAACCAAATAATCACAAATCAAAACAACAACACACTGCTTCTCACTTATCAAACCAGCAAACATTTTCCAGGTGACAATGTACCGAGTGCAAGGACACAGTGATCCTGCTCCACTGAGCACCCTGCTCAGGCCCAAGATGCTCAGCCCTCCCAAGCCACTGACCGATGCCCTGGAGGCTTTGCTCCCACTCCTTTGTGCACAGAGAGACCACTTCCAGACATCAAATTTCAGGAAACCATCGTAAATATTAAAAATGTTTTGTGCACAAAGTTTTGCATTTAGAACCACAAAAGACAGGAAATTGTCTATATATCAGGCAGCGAAATGGATTAAGGAAACGAGGGTGAATCAACAGAGTGGAATAGCATTTATCTTCTTAAATGAGGTTAACAAAGGCTCCTGGGAGATGTTTATGATGTATGAAATGAAACAGGCAGTTTAAAAAATTGTGCACGCTATCTGATTATAAACATTTTTTAAAGTATATGCATATAAAGCATATAAATTAACATGTTTTTAGCAGTAGCTAAGTCATAGGCTTTTGGGCTGATTTTTAAAGAGCTTTTTTTCCCCTTTTGATTTCTCTGTATTTTCCAAATGTACTATAATGAATAATGGAAAGATAATTGGCTTATTTTAAAAGACGCAGAGCAGAGAGGAAAAAGTATACAAGCTCCTTCTAGTCTATAAACCCTCCAAGAAAGGAACTGAGTCTTTTCCTTTCCTTTTTCTTTTTAAATCAGCTCAGGGTCCAGGTGGGTGTTAAATAAACGATTGTTGGACTGAACTGGGCATTTGTAGTGTTAACGCAATTAAACCAGGAGTCATTGGACAGAGGTGACTCTGATGCCCCGGCAGCTTACGTAAGCAAAGCAAACTCTACGCCTGTAAATGCTTCAAGGTTATGAAATCAAAATGCTAAGGACAACTAATCACAAATAGTCAAGTGGCCTTCATGGTTAGGCGATCAAATAATTTCCTTTCTCTGTTTCGTTATCTTTCCATGTAAGCCTTTCCTCTCAAGGAGTATTCCTAACCACTTCCGATTTGGTGCTATCGATTTTTGCTCAAATAGACAACGTTTTCAATATGCCTCAGTTTATCTTTTAACAGTTCAATATTTATTTTTAAATCAGACAAATATATCACCCTCAAGGTATTTAGAATCTAGAAGCAGAATTTACTAGTAGCGGAAATCTTAACATTATATTCCAGGTAGAGCCTTTGACACAGACCAGATTCTGAACTGCAGGTCATAATCGCAAGGAGGTGTTCTAGAGAATTCCACAAGGTCAGAGAGTGGGATTCAGGGCCGCTCGGGACCCAGGAGAGATGATAGGGATCGGGGGGCCTCAGAAAGGACTTCTCCCAGACAGGTCAAGTCTTTCAAACGCCACAGGAAAGTAAACATACTAGAAAACTCTAAAGGAAATCTCGGGGAGGGCCAGGCATTCATACATGACGGCAGTAGTGTGGGGGCTGAAATGGGAACAATGTGTAAGTGGTCTACCCTAAATGTTCCATTTTTGTATTGTATTAGAAAGGAAATGTCATGTTGGGGAAGAACTTCCTTCATTCTAATAAGTCCCCAAAATACAGCAGCACACAACAATGGTGGCGATAGCATGTCACATAATGCAGGGCTCTGAGTTAGGAAATGCCAGCCGGGAAAGACCAATGTGGAGAGGACACCCACCACAAGTAGCCTTTTATTACTTGAGAGAGGCTCAGGAATCAGTTAGACAACAGGGACTGGATGGAAAAAAATAACATTCTCCTATGATTAAAATAAAATTAATACTTTAATAATTTTTATTATTATTCTGGGAAACAGATTGTTCTACTATGAATATAAATTCTCTTCAAAAATATGTTTCAATGATAAAGGTATTATCTGCTTTGATTTAGTATTTCAATCCACTTGGTAAGGCGATACCTGTTGGTAGTTTCAAGCATATGGTCACCTAGCAGCTGTGACTTGTTCTTCTTTATGATGTCTGACTTACTTGGTTGAGCACTACAAGTCCACCCAGGAATTACCGAGGAATTTTATCTTATATTTCATTGTCTGTTTTTAAGATATGCTTATATTACTCATTGGGTAATTAGACATTTGAGGAAGAGTATTAATAATTTGCCTTATTCTTATAATTTTTATTTTTTCATATTGTTTTATTTCTATTTCCATTAGCATCCAACACACGTTAAAACACTATAAGCCAAAGAGTTGCTTATTGTCACAGTGTTATAGCCCTTCTGTAATGAGCTAGATTGAGCCCCAGAAAAATTCACAAGTTGAAGCTCTAACTCTCAGAATGTAAACGTATTTGGAGATAGGGTCCGTTAAGAGGTAATTAAGTTAAAAATGAGGCCTCCAGGGTGATCCCTAATCCAATATAACTGGTGTCCTGTTAAGAAGAGGAAATCAGGACTCAGACATGCACAGAGGGAAGACCATGTGAAGACACAAGAAGAAGACGGACGGACATTCACCAGCCAAGAAGAGGGAGCTCAGAAAAAAATCAAAACTGCTGACACCTGGATCTCAGACTTCCAGCCTCCAGAACTGTGAGAAAGGAAATTTCTGTTGTGTAAGCCACCAGTCTGTAGTACTTTGTTATGGCAGCCTTGCCAAAATAATACAGCCTCTACCTAAAATTCTCTCCTATTTAATATTAACAGAAAAAAGTGGTTCTCAAGATATATATTCAATCGTTCAACAAATATTCATTGAACACCTAGTGTATGTAAGTGCTGGGATATGACCATAACAAATAAAACCTCAGGTCTCATGGAGCTTACAGGCTAACAACAAAGGAATTTTTCTTCTTCTGAATTTATTCATATGAGAAATAGGCCTTATAAATTGAGCTACTAGAAATCTTCAGACAGAATGAGTTAGGAAAGGAAAGTTGAAACAACAAAAGATATATAATCCTAACATTTTAATTTTATTTATTTTTTAAAAATATATTTTTATTGATTTCAGAGAGGAAGGGAGAGGAGGAGAGAGATAGAAACATCAATGATGAGAGAGAATCATTGATCATCTGCCTCCCGCTCACCCCTACTGGGGATCAAGCCCGAAACCCAGGCATGTGCCCTTGACTGGAATCGAACTTGGGACCTTTCAGTCCGAAGGTTGATGCTCTATCCACTGAGCCAAACTGGTAGGGCCTAACATTTTAATTTTCTATTATGATGTTACTGGAAGCCCTGTGCATTGGTTGGACCTTTTGGTGAGCAGATGTTGAGAGAGAGTGAGGATGGGATTGGGAAGAGAAAGCCTTCAGACTATGATTTGGGGAGGAAGCAGGATTGGGAACAAAGTCTTGGCCAACCCAACTGGAAGCTCCGGAGGAAAGGGTACCTGTCAGAGAAGTCCCACATCGGGCAGAAACGGCCGGGCCCTGGTCCTCTGACCTCGCTCCATCGTTGGCAGAGGGCTGCCTGGGAAAGAGCTGGCATAGTGGCCTCTCTACAAAGCTGGGGTAGGGCCTGGGGGTGCTCACACCTGGACACTGACAGCTAATTGGGTAACAAGGCAAGTTCTTTCATGAAGAAAGTTCTGAGCAGCACCTCGATGACTGTTGCAAGCTTCAAAAAGTAAAATAGGAACCTGGTTCTCTAGTGAGGTTTTTTAAAGTCAGTACAAGCTGTTTCTTTACTCTTAAATGTAAGAGGGCTTGAATGTCTCTCAGCAAGCACTTTTATAGCCCAAATGGAGGTCTTGACGAAAATGCATTTTTACACCTGATATCACTTTAACTTACCGAATATTTATATAGTGGGAAGGAGAGTTAAAGTATTTTTTTAGTAAAATTGTGTTAATGTTTATTTAATGAACTGGGTGACTATCATGATACATGTAACTAATGGAAGTGAGGGAATTATTTTTTCTTTTTTTAAATTTTGTTTTTCAATTTAGATTTAAATTCAATATTGTTTTGTATTAGTGTCAGGTGTATGGCACGGTAGGCAGACAGTCATATCCTTCACAAGGTGTTTTCCCCAATATTTTAAGTACCCACCTGGCACCATTCATAGTTATTACAACATTATTGACTATATTCCCTAAGCTGTACTTTACATCCCCATGACTATTTTGTAACTACCAATCTGTACTTCTCACCTTTTCACGCAGTCTCTCAAACCCCTCCCTTCTATGTATATCTATGAGTTTGTTTTGATTGTTTATTTTGTTATTTAGATTCTACATGTAAGTGAAATCACATGATATTTGTCTTTCTCTTACTGACTTTGTTCACTTAGCATATTACCCTCTAGGTCCTGTTACAAATGGTAAGATTTCATTCTTTTTTATGACAGAGTAATATTCCATTGTATATATGTACCACAGCTTTTTTATCCATCATCTATTGATGGACACTTGTATTGCTTCCATAAGATTTAAATTTTAAAAAGTCTAGTTAAAGTGTAATATGCTCTTGTAGGCTAAAGCAGTCTTTGCATTAATTAATTAATTTTAAAATTAATTAAAAGTGCTTTTAAATACATTAAGATTTGAAATCTAAAGAAGTCAGATATTTGTACTTATAGCTTTTATTCATTCATTCATTCCATTACTACATGCCCGGTGCTGTGCTAAGGGCTACAAAATAGAAGTGACTTAATTCTTTCAGGTTTACTTGTCAAGGTTTTAGTTTTTCATTGTCACTTCAAACCCTGTATGTACAAAACAGAAAAGTATCCTCTATTAGTTAGATCTGTGTCCAGACCACTGCTTCCCATTGCCACATTATCCTGTTTCTTCATCTTCTGCTGGTGAAACCTAGATACCACCTGTGCTTCATCTCCTTCATCCCTGTGTCCAGTCTGTTGCTCAGCGGCTTGGACAGGACAGAATTACACTCAGATCTGCCTCCCTCCACCGTGTTCTGTGGCCCCTCTCCAGGGACAGGGCCACACCCACATCTCTGTCCAGAAAAACTTTGGTTTATAGGAACAAAGACCATTGTATTTTGTTTTCCCATTGTATTTCACAAGGTTTAAACCTCTTCTCTTTCATGAAGGTTTCCCATACTACGCTAATTGCCTCTCCCCAGGTTCTTAAATCCAACAACCCATACTTGCAGTTTACTTCTAAATCACTATCTTGTTCTTTTACTTACTACAGTTTCCTGATCAGTGAAATCAGAGATTTAGATAAGATTTTTAACAAAATCGATCTTCAAACTAAATCTTATGTGAACATGTAAAATTAGTTTTGGAAAGGAAATAAAATGAGAATTTTTCTGTTTAAACAAGTGATGGTAGACCCAAAAAAGCTTCCTTATCCCCCCCCCCCCGCCCCACACACACACATACACACTTCCTAGCTACCCCTGAGGCACCTCATTTGAAGGGTATAAGAAGCTTAACTTGGGAATCACTAGTCCTGAATGTCTTTAAGATCTCTTCCAGCTCTAAAATTTTATGGTTCATCATTTCTTAAATGTCACTTGGTCTTAACCCTTTCCTCTTGATTCTAGTCGCAACATAGTTTAGGCCTTGTTAACCTCCTTCCTGGAATATTGCAAACTGGTTTCCTTATGCCTCCAGCATACTGGGTTGAATAGTGGCTCCCAACAACTCATGCCCACCTAGGGCCTCAGAATGTGACCTTATTTGGAAATAGGTTTTTTATAGGTGTAATTAGTTAAGACGGAGTCACATTGGAATAGATTAGGCCATAAACCCAGTATGACTGCTGTCCTCCTAAGAAGAGAAGAGACACAGAGAGGGCACACCCACAGGGAGGACGCTGTGTGACAACACAGGTGGGACTGGAGTAAAGCCGCCACCAGCCGAGGAACTCCAAGGACTGCTGGCGGCCACCAGACGCTGGAAGAGGCAAGGAAGGATCCTCCCCCAGGGACCTGGCCCCACTGACTCCTTGACTGCACACTTCTTACCTCCATAGCTGTGACAGGATATTCTTCTTATTTTAAGGCCCCAGTTGGTGGTAGATTGTTATGGCCGCCCTCGTAAACTACTAAGACACCAGTCTCTCTCCAACTAAAATCCATTTTACATATTTTTCCAGATAAATATTTCTTTTTAAAAAATATTTTTTAATTGATTTCAGAGAGGGAGAGAGATAGAAATATCAATGATGAGAGAGAATCATTGACCAGCTGCCTTCTGCATGCCCCCCACTGGAGATCGAGCCTGCAACCTGGGCATGTGCCCTGACTGGGAATTGAACTGTGACCTCCTGGTTCACAGGTCGACACTCAACCACTGAACCACACTGGCTGGGCCTGATAAATATTTCTTAATCTCTGCCCTCATCAGATTTCTCACCTACTTGTTTCATTTCAGGACGCATTAGATTTATCGAGCAACTACTCAGTGAAAATCACCATGATAATGTTGAGTGTACAGAAGTGAATGACATTAACATGGCCTCTGCCTCCAGGGAGCTTCAGTCTCATAAGGAAGGCAGATATTAACAGATTCTGTCTTATGTATAATTGCAAGCTGTGATGTACCATATAAATGAAAAGAATGTGTTCCTATGAAATACAATTGGAGATCTGAGAAAGAGGGGGTTAAGCTGATGCCTGAAGGATAACTGGGTGTCCACCTGACAAAGAATAAAAGGAAGAACTTCCCTAGTAGAGACAACATGTGAACAGGGGAGTGGGAAAGAGCTTGGACGTTTGAGGAACTGAAATGGAAAGAAGACCACTGTGGCTGAAGACTGGTGAGCAGGGAGAAAGTAACACAGATGAGGTTAGGGAAGAAAGCAGACACCTGGTCATAGAGGGTCAAGTTCAGGACTTAGAGCTTTATCTTAATAAAATGAGAAGGCATTGAGAGGTTTCAAACAGGAGCATGGCATGATGCATTTACTTCTTAAAGATGTCTCTGGCTACAGTCAGGAGAGGGCTGTATGAGGTCAAGCCAAAATGAAGGGATCAGTTAGGAGGTAACACAGTAGCTGTGTATGAAATTGGGGTGTGAACAGATTTGAGATCTATTTTTTGGTATAGTCTACAGGACTTATTGATGAAGTGGATCTGAAGAAGAAGGATGGGTTATCAACAGGTTTCTGCCTTGAGAAATTAGGTGGAGAAGATACCATTTACCGAGATGGGGAAGTCTGGGTGAATTAGTTAGCTGCTATACAGAATGGACCCAAAGCATATGGCTCAAAGAATATGGAACCATTTCTCTCTCATATAACAAGTCATAAGTTGGTAGGACAGCCTTGCCATCCTAAATGCAAGGTTTCTTTTTTTGGATCTAAGTTAGCTGTTCCAGCTTCAGCCCTCACAACCACATCCCAGCCAGTACAGAGTGCAATTTAATATTCAATCCTCATCCTCATCTACAGGCACCATTGAAACACCATGCCCCACTAATTGCACATTTCATCAACCATCCCTTTGCTCTAGTTCCTTCTACAGCTACCCTCAAGCATCTGTTAAGTATCTAGTGTCAGACTCGGTGATTATTAAAGTCTTGCCCTCGGGGACTCTGTAGATATAGAAACTGGAGTTTGCATTGATTTCTCCTTCCTGATGTCCAACTAGGTGCTGATTTTCCAAGGAACTCTGAAGCATATGTACAGACATAAAGTAAAGCCCTGTCTTTATTGATTTCGTTAATAAAAACAACTACCTGCCTCACTACAACGCCTCTGCTCACATGCTGTAAGTGGTGCCAAATTTAGTGTAAACTATGTCGAGTATATAAATCTCTTTGACATTTGGAGGTATGGAGTTCCTCTCTCATTCAAATAGCCCTCTCTGTATCTTACTGAGATATGTCGATCATTCATATGATGACTTATAAATAAATGTTTGTTGTGGACCAGAGATGTCCTTAGCCAGCTTTTAATCATCTCAGTATTTGTTTTCAGCACTGTAGAAAGCCACTGCCGGGGAGGTGCAGAGATGAGAGAAAACTTATTAAACATTGGAAAAGTGCCAAAGAAGGGTCAAGGAACAGCCTTTCCAGGAAATCCTTATGAACACTTGAAGAAGCTAAAAGTGTGTAATGTTAGTTTAATTGACCCCGTTGTATGATGCACAGGAAATAGTCTGGAGACTACGAGGGTGGTCGCTCTGAAGACTAGAATCACCTTTACACCTGGGTTACTGGGATGCCATGCCCTGTAGAGGGCCTCACTGGCAAGGAGTCCAGGGGATCACAAGGTAAAGCCCTCCATCCCCTGAGCCTCAGGTGCCCTTGAGCATGCTCTCGCACCAGAAACTCAGACGTCCGTGCCCTTGGCACCCAGGACGTCAGAAGTCCATGCGCTAACAGCCCGGAGTCTACTGCTGGGGTCACCCTCCTGAGGGCAGAACATATCACCAATACGCACATTCTTAGTCCCAAGGGCAGCCAAGGCACAGCTTGGGGGAGGGGAGGGTGGAACTTCAGTGTACCACTTGGGGTGTCCCTCGCTCCAGGAGAAAAGACCCTTGAGGTATGAGATGGAGCTGGGAATGGATAAGAATGGGTGGCCGGCAGCCCGCATTTGCACTTTGGCCCAGATCCCCAAAGGCTGCCTGCTCACACTCTTCTAAAAGAAGCTGCATGATAAAAACTTCTTGTGTTAGTGCTGAGACGTTTTGACTCTACATGACCAATTCCCCGCGGGCTTGCTGCCAGCAGGCGAGGGCATGGCAGAGAGTCTGCTGAGGAAAGGGCATCCTGAGAGTCACCTGCTTTGGCACCTCACCACTGGTGGAGGCAGAAAGGAGACTGGCTGGCGTGGAAGCATTTGGGGTGTGGGTTTTGGTTAAGGGTTCAGACTTACACATTGATCTTCATACCCACTTAGTCCTGCCTCACAAGCACGAATCCAATCAGCTGGAATGAGTTTTGTGTAGTATAGTGTTGTTTGTATGTTTGTTTTCTTAATTTTTTTTAATTCAAGGTTTAGAGTTTAAATTTATGTTTAAACCTTTACTTTCAAAATGAATTTAAAATTTAGCCAAGATGCTTGCTTACTCTGCTATACGTGGGGGTAACATGCGATTTTTAGCCCTCAGAGGAGGCCCTTTAAGTGCCCCACAAATTAAATAATTTAAATTATTAAATTTAATAATAATTCTTAAACTGTTATTATATTAAAATACCTACCTATTTTTCTTTGTTCTTCTGCCACCCTTCTCCCTCATTTCCCTTCCTCCAGCGACCCCGTACAAGTGGCTAGAGTGCACATGCTAATGAGTTGCCCAGGCACTTAAGGATTTTAATCCCAAATCATAAAGACCCTAAGAAGGACCTCAGCTGCCATCCATAAATTTTTATTTAAGAGCAAAGAAAAGTGGAATTAATTCAGCACAGAGCCAGCACAGTGAGGGAGGAAAAATTGAGTGTCAAATCACAATACTTATGGGTGCCCCTTCCCTTCTTGAGCTCCTAACTTCTGCACATGCTTAATAGGTCATGTCACAGTTAATGCATCTTTCTAGGAAGAGCTTCACAAAACCCCTTCAATCCAGTTATCACAGATGATTGGGGAATGGAAACACGGAGGCAGCTCCCTACTTTCTCTAATTGGAATGGGTAATTCAGCCAGAACAGCAGTTCCATCCAGATGCTCAGGTTGGTTCAGAGTATGGAAATCTGCGTGAGGGGATTTACTCAGGATGCTGAACAAAGAAAGCCATCATTATCTGTGGTCAGGAAAAAGCATTCTAATTAGTGTTAATATCCTCCTGCTGAGCTTCCTGTCATCCGCATTTTGATCCCTGTCCTTGGGCTTTCCCAGGATCTGATGCCCTGGCTGCTTATAAGCCAAGTTCAGGGCGCCGATAGGGGCAAATGGGGAGCAGAGGCTGGGTGTGCTTCCAGAGAGAAAGTGTCAGCTTGAAAATGCCACCTACATGGACTTTCTGGAATGAGAGCTTTATAAAAACTTGCTCAGCAAGCGTAAGTCTAATGCAGTGATGGCGAACCTATGACACGCGTGTCAGAGGTGACACATGAACTCATTTTTTTGGTTGATTTTTCTTTGTTAAATGTCATTTAAATATATAAAATAAATATCAAAAATATAAGTCTTTGTTTTACTATGGTTGCAAATATCAAAAAATTTCTATATGTGACACGGCACCAGAGTTAAGTTAGGGTTTTTCAAAATGCTGACACGCCGAGCTCAAAAGGTTCGCCATCACTGGTCTAATGTATTCAATGTACAAACCCATAATCACAAGTAGTAATGACATAAAAACGTGAGAAGAATGGGTGGGACATTGTCTCCAAACAGGTAAGGCTCATCTACAAATGAACCGGAAACACTTGGGTACCCATTCAGGTCTGAGATTTTTCAACAATAAATTTAGACTCCAGGGGAGATTGGGCACAAGTCAGAGCTTAATAAATCCCTGTTGACGATGTTGCTGACAGGAAGAGGGGCAGGTGGGCCTGCCTCTGGATTCCTTTCTTCTCACTCACCCCCTGAAGTCAGCGCCCTAATGGGCTGATGTGAGAGCCAAATAAATGGCCCAAAAGACAGACTAAGGAAGAGAAACTTGATATGCAAGCCCCATGTGGAAAGGAGGAGTAAAAAGAAAGATCCTAGCAAACCATAAATTTCCAAGGGAACAGGCACACACTGTCTCTCGGTAATTGAGAGATTTAGCCCACCCGGCTGAATCCCTCCACACGAGATTTTCTGAGTACCGGGCACATTGCCAGCCACATATTTTGTGTCGCATATGACAGTGTGGCTCATGGTCAGAGCCGGCCTTGAAGAGAAGCCATGTGGGCTGTTATCTGGGAGGGGAAATCTGAGCAGAGAAAAGGAAGGCTCTCCTGCCGCCTCTCCCTAAAGGAAAAATGACTGTAACTGTTGACAATGCCCAAATGCCAAGAGTGTCTGAAATGTCTAGTGATGGGGTTCAGCACATGCTACCCCGAAACATGGCACATCGGCATGTTGACTATTTTAAGCTAAAGGCGTTTGAGGAAACAGCAGAAGCAGGAAGGTTGCTCTGACCTCCCTCCCTATTCTCCCCTGAAACAGGTCATAAAACTCTCAGGAGAGAAGTGCCCTCCCTAAATCCAGGGGAGGGGAACATCCTTATCTCCAAAGACAAAGGGTCCCTGAAGAAGAATCCAAACAGTCCTGACTAAATTTCCTCCAGTTTACTCTTCATATTCTTTGCCCCACATTCTACCCAGTTGTCTACTTTTCATCAAACCTAGCATAACCACACTCAGGGTCAACCATTTCTGCACGTGCTCGTTTTTTATGAAGACCCCCGTGTCATGTAAAACAGAGCATTAAATAAATGTATATGCTTTTCTCCTGTTAATCTCTTTGCCAGTTTCATTCTCAGACCCAGGCAGAAATCCTAAAGGGGTCAAGGAAAACTTCTTTCTTTTCCTACAAGGAAAACACACCGAGCAAAACCAATAGGTGGAATGTTCACTTTTCAAACTCTTTGCTCATCTAGCCTCACTATACGTAAGTAATATTAATGAAATCCATTCACTCTTTCGTTCAATCAATATTTATTGAGAGCCCACTGTGTGCTCTCAACTGTTCTAGGCTGTAGGAATTTAAAGGTGAGATTGGAAAGACCCTCTCCTATCCTCATGAAGCTGACATAATGGAAAGGGAGAGAGAAGATAAACAAACCAATAAGTGAACAAATCACTTCTGCTTATGTTATGGTGTTAGGAAGAAAGTAAAACAATAATACAAACGAGAGTGGCTGGGCAAGGTATTTAAGACTGAGTGACATCGAATCAATAATCCATCCATCTCTCAGCAAATATACATTGGGTTAATCCGTTAGCTTTGGAGCATAACCACTCCAAACTTAGTGACTTAAACACTCAACATTTCTTTAGGGCATCCTCCTTTTAGGTTGGGGCCCACTCGTCTCAGCTAGACTCACTCATGCATCTGTGATCCAACACTGGTCATCTAGGCAGCTACACCTCTGGGGGTTGGCTGGTTGTCAGTTAGAGTGATAAGACTGACCAGGCTCCGTGTCTCTCCTGGCAGGCCAGCCTGAACTCATTCCCATGGAGGCTCTGCAGGGCCCAAGAAGGAGCACAGAAGTCTGCAAGGCCTCTTAAAGTCCTGCCCCACCACTGGCACTATATAGCTTCTGCCACATTGTCTGGCAAAGCAAATCACAAGGCCAGGAACTGCAAACTTGCTCGTGTTACAAAGAGCAAGGATAAAGGGAGGGGAAGAATCACTGTGATTTTGCAGTCTAACATAGGTGCTAGGGATGAGCGAGGCTACTGAGAATACAGTGGTGAAGAAAACAGGCATGACCCCTGTCTTCTTGGAGCTTCCAGTCTTTATATATCTAAGACCTGTGCTACTGGGGGAAATGCCAGCCTACAGCTCCAAGACAATGGATGCACAATGGTGGTTTACCTGTGGGACCTGAATGCTGATTTCATTAATTGGTCCTTGGCACCTGAGACTGGGGATTCTGCCTGCCCAACATGGGACCTATTAACACGCCTTATTGTGAGTAGGACTAATTACTGAAATTGGATTCTAACCAAATCATACTCAGTCACTTCTCTACAGAGTGCCAATCCTATTGAGCAAAGGACAACCACAACTCTGACAAAATGTTATGTTCTTTTAAGACGAAGTCATTTGCTCATGTGTTCATTGCCTCACACACCCTATTGCATCTGGTGCCCCTGGACCAGAATTATTTGTCCAGAAGGTGACCTTCGCCACTGTGGCTTTCTCCTCAAAAATGGCTTCCAACCAACATGCGGCAAGCTGAGGGCCGGGAGGCCCAGCCAAGGCCTGTTGGTCGTCCACCTTCCAGATGTCAAAGCTCAGAGACAGAAGGTGATTGTCTCCAAATGGCCTCATCCTTTGGTACCGCAGGGGAGCAGCCATGTGGTAGACACGGCAGGTCCTGCTCTGCCAAGGCCATGCAGAGCTGGCCATGAGGCCAAAATTCGGAAGAGAAATTTGTCAAATGCTGGCAAAGAGGCTAAGCAAAGCTTTTCATGCACTTTGTCTCCATTTATCTTCCTGGAAAATGGAACTGATACCACTTTATTTTTGTTCCCAGATTTTCCAGCCTACATGCCCTCTGTCGGTCAACAACCTTTTGTGAAGCACCATATTAGGGTTAGAAGAATAAATAGGACTAGTCCCTGTCCTCAAGGCACTTGTTGGCTTGTAGAGGGTACAATGAAGCTGCTTAAGGATTGGACTGCAATTACAAAATGGCTTTTACTTGGTATCACACAGAAAAAGCAGGCTTTCTTTTTAAAAAATACATATTGCTAATAATGATATTAATATTTTCTGTGACTAAAAGGAAAGACCTTTTTTGAACTGCATGTATTAATGTTGCTATGGTCATTTTTTTATGGCACATTTCTTCAGCCAGTGGATTAAAAGTTTTGGAAGATTCCCAACTGTACAGAGTTAGTCCTTCAGAACCTGAGGAGTCAAAGGTTTTATGCTACAAAATGGAAATGCGATGGCTGAGTGAGGTTTTATTCATCCTGTGTGAGAGAGAGGAGAAATGAAGGCAGGCCAGCCTCTGTCTGCTCTGGGACCTCAGCCCCTACCCTACTGGGGGCACATCCCGCCATCTCACTTCCATGCCCTCGTGTGGGCTGCTCCCACTTCCTCTCTGCATATCCACGTTCCTGCTTTGCTATCAAACTCAGCTGAGAAGATCCTTTTCCATGAAGCTGTACCCGAGAGACCCAGGAAGTCCGACCTGCTCATGCTGCCTGGTGGCCACAGATCTCCAAAAGTTCCACAGCACTTATTTGAAACTTTTGATGGCATTTTCCATCTGTTTTAGCCCAGTGCCCAACACAATCCCAGATGCATTATAGATTCTTAGCAAATATTTGTCAAAAATGAAAGAGAGAGCACCCCAGCCGGTTTGGCTCAGTGGATAGAGCATTGGCCCATAGACTAAAGGGTCCAGGGTTCCATTCTGATCAAGGAAATGTACTGTGGTTGCAGGTTCCCCGGCCCTGGTTGAGGTGCATGCAAGAGGCAACCAATCGATGTGTGTCTCTCACATCAGTGTTTCTCTCTGTCTCTCCCTCTCCCTTCCACTCTCTATAAAAAATCAATGGAAAAATATCCTTGGGTGAGGATTAACAACAAAACACACACACACACACACACACACACACACACACACACAAAAAAAAAAAAAAAACAGCAATGAAAGGGAGAGAAAAGAAGAGAGGAGATTTAAAAAAGAGAAAGGTCAGAGGGAGAAAAAACAGAGAAAACAAACCAACTACTCTGTGTAAGAAAAGGGCCAGTACTAGCCCAAAAGAAGAGCAGAAGAAGCAAACTGTTTCAACGACACACCTAATCCCAGCTCTAGTGGCTTTGCCGTCCTGCGTAAGATCTGAGATCTGGCCGTGCAAGGAGGAGCTTCAGCTTCTCCCTTTTGTCCTGAAATGTGTGGTGACCCAGGGACTGAGGCCCATGGGAGACGCCACTGACACAAAAGAATCCGACTTAAAAAGTTGCAAACTGAACATCAAGGCTACCAGCCCCACAAGTACCCGGGTCTAATTCCAGACAGTACCTGGGCTTGTAGGTTTCAAAATAATAGGGATTTGGGTCCTCAATTGCAGCACCATTTTCTCTGGGTCATAAAACATGATGATTTCAGAAGGTCACCCCCAGAGCCAAGTCAGGAAAAGGACAGAGGGGTCACTACAATGAGGAAGCTGAGAGTCTCCTGCAGAGACCCATTTTATCCCCAGAGCAGCTTTTTCTGCAGCTCCTTTGAGCAATGACGCACTACAAAATAACTGCTAGGGTCAGAGTCAGGGAGAAGTGGCAGCTTCACCCAATACACAGGAGAATTGTCATCCCAGTGGCCCCGGGCCTTGCTGCTCTGTTAATCATTAAATCAAGGCTTCCACTTCCTGCCTTCTTTGGGTTAAGTCCCTACACCCAGATAGCACTTGTCAGGTGCCAAAAGCATGCCTATAGTGTCTCCATCCGATCTGCAAAAATCACAACCTGGGTTAGCAGAGAGAGCTGGTAGTGTTGGTTTCATTCTACAGACGGGGAACTGAAAGGCTGAGAAGTTACATAATGGTCCAAGGTCAAGCAAGCAAGTAAGTGGGACAAGATTTGGGACCCAGTACCTTCAGGACACGGCCCCATCCATCCTTCTCTCCCAAACACCCTCTCCTTCCCTGTGCTCCCACAGTGCCTGAGATTCCCTCAGTGACAGGTTATCTATCCTGGTTTTATTCCCAGCTCATGGCAAGCATCTGACTCATAAAAAGCATTCATTAAATATTTGTCAAACTAAATTGTACTAAATCTGAGACTTCTGACTCCAAACTCATAGCACTAGCATCCATTCTTGACTAAAAGTGCAATTCATGGGGGAATAAGGACACATATGTAATAAAGAAAATAAAAGGGGGGAGAGTGCAATTCACTGGCTGCAAAAAGAACTACATATTCATTGACTTCAAAAATAATGACAGATATAAAAAATAGACTTCTCATGACTCAGAGATAATTACAAGTTATGTTTTTATTTCCTTCAGCTTTCCTCCCCATGAACAAATGTATTTTATAGATTGAGATTATTAAAAAATTAACACTGAATTGTAAAATGTTTTCCTCATTATCATATTTTTAGGAAATATTCATTTCCAATGGTTCTTAGCATTTTTATTTCCATGTTAAAATATATCCTAATATTATAATATTCAAACATATAAGTATCTGAATTTATTTAACCTTTCTTACTATTGATTATTTAAGTTGTTTCTGACCTTTTTAATTATTATTTATAATTCTAAGATGAGCATAATTGTGAATGAATCTCTGTTCAAATTTATGACTACTTCTCTAGATAAAGTTCTAAAAGTAAAATTACTTTTTGGAAGTCCTTTACAAATTACTGTTAAATAATTCATTTTCAGAAAAAGTATAGCCTGAGGTCCTTTAAAGTGGCATCAGACAATTAGAAATAAAGTACTGAAAGATTAGGAATTCTATATCAAAAACCAAATTACTATATGAATAGGGAAATGAAGGTCCATGAATGGTTTGTCCAAAGCCATACTGATGTGGGTTAACATCTTTGAGAGGAAATCAACAAAAAGGTTCCAGGAAATTTACATTCTTAAGGTATTGGTAGAGTCACAAAATACAAAGGAAATCAGTTTAAAACATTGGCCATGCTCAGCTGGCCACGGGCAGAGCTCATTCAACAAATGAGCTGTGCACCCCACTAACGTAATTGGATCTTCCTCTCTCTGACTGACTGTCTCTGACTAACTCTCCAGGGAGTTTGCTAGTGTCCTAATATCCCCACTCTGACTCCTGGCCAGATTGTGAGTAAACAGTTTAAGTCAAGAAACCTTAACTAAGCACCTACTATGTGCCAGCCACTGTGGTTGGTACTGAGTGATGAACAAGAGTTTATATGCTGATGTCAGAAAACAGACTGTAAAACCTAAATTAAGAAAGTTCATATACTAATAAATGACATGAATATAGGAGTGTGTGATAGAGGGCACTGCTGAATCTAGAGTGGTCAAGGATGGCTTTTCTGAGAGATGATATTTGAGTTAAAACCCAGGCAATGACAAGGAACAGGCATTGAAAGATGTGAAAGAGAGCAGTCTAATCCAACAGCTCCAAGCCAGGACCAAATGGCCTGGCCAATGGGGCAGAGAGAAACCAGCACAGATAGAACAGGGGAGAGCTAGGCAGAGGCTCTCTCAAGGGGGGCCTTGAAGGCCACAGCAGGGACTTCGGATTTTACCCCGATTGCAATGGAAAGCCATGGAAGGCTTCAAGCCCGGGAGCTATGTGCTGTGATTTCTGCTTTCTAGCTGTTGAGATCACCTGTGGAGAGGATGCAGCTACCTAAGACAGGGGGTCTGAGGATCCAGCCCCAGGGACTCTGCAATGAGAATTTCTTGTTGGGAGGAACAGAGAGTGAAGAAGGCTGCCATGTGCCCCATTTACGTAGGAGGAGAACCAAGGCAGCATGGTTTCCAGAAGCTCTGAGAACACGTGTAAAGAGGAAGAGTGCCTTTTTCGCACTGCCCAGAGAGGGGCCCATGCGGCACTGTTCTTGGTTCCCACATCACTTAAGGGGAAATTTTTCACAATGTCCAGAGCCCTTGATGTCCTGCAAATGAAGGAGGGGGATGTCCTCAAATTCCTTGTAGCTGGAACCCACCAACCTTGACTTTCAGATGGAAGAGTACATCTACAAAGGAAGAGCGATAGCATCTACATCATAAATCTGAAGAGAACCTGGGAGGAGCTTCTGCTGGCAGCTCGCGCCATTGTTGCCATCGAAAACCCTGCTGACGTCAGTGTCATATCGTCCAGGACACTGGCCAGCGAGCTGTGCTGAAGTTGACCGCTGCCACTGGAGCCACTTTTATTGCTGCCACTTCACTCCTGGAACCTTCACTAACCAGATCCAGGCAGCCTTCCAGGAATCTACACTCCTGGTGGTTACTGACCCCAGGGCTGGCCACCAGCCCCTCACAGAGGTGATTTACGCTAACCTGCCCACCACTGCTCTGTGTAACACAGACTCTCCTCTGGCTACATGGACATTGCCTGCCCTTGCAACAGCAAGGGGGCTCACTCAGTGGGCTGGCCCGGGAAGTACTGTGTATGTGTGACACCATCTCCTGTGAACAGCTATGCCAGGTCTTGCCTGTTCTCTACTCCTACAGAGCCCTGAAGAGATTGAAAAGGAAGAGCAGGGGCTGTGACCAAGGAGGAATCTCAGGGTGAATGGACTGCTCCAGCTCCCGAGTTCGCTGCTGCACAACCTGAGGTCGCCGACTGGTCTGCAGGCGCAGGTGCCCTCTGTGCCTGTCCAGCCGTTTCCTACTGAAGCCTGGAGCCTCAGCAGCCACTGAAGGCTGGTCTGCAGCCCCCACTGCTCAGGCCACAGAATGGGTAGGTACAACCACTGAGTGGTCTTAAGCTCTTCTTCCATAAACTTTTAAACAAAATGGAAATACAACTGATGGAAAAGCAACAGCTTCTAAAATAAATAAATAAGAGGAGCAATGTGACCAATGGCATCCAATGCAGCTGACCGGAAGGACAAGGTAAGGACATTGGCCACTGGCTTTGACAAGGAGGTTCATTGAGGTGGTTGCTATGAAAAGCCTGGAGTGGACTGAAGAAAGAAAGGGAGGTGGGAAGTTGGAGCTAACAAAGTAGAGCCAACTCTTTCAAGGAGTTGTAGAAGAGCAGACGAAGAAAGCGTGGTCAAGGGAGGTTTGGGGGCAGCGCTGGCCAATAGAACTTTTCTGAGATGATGGGGGAAGTGCTGCATCTGCTGCTGGGCACTTCAGAGTGGCTGATGGAGCTGAGGAACTAAATTTTACAGTTTAATTAATTTAATTAATATACATTTAAATAGCTACATGGAACTAAAGGCTACTGTTTGGGTCAACACAGTTTGTAGTCGTGTTCCTTTAAGAAGTGATATTAAAATACACATGGATGCCAATAGAAATTATTACACACATGGGTACCTGAGTAACTGGATTCTGGGTAGTGTCTCTGCCATCACCGCCCCCATGTCCTTAAATCTGTTGGCGTTTGACTTATAGCTTATCTTTTACAATAAGAGAAAAAAACCATTCCTTATGGTGAATTCTATGAACCATTATAGTTTCAGGTGAGTTACTTAACCTCTGTGTGACTCAGTCTCTCCATCTAGGACTGAGGTTGGAAATGAGGATAATTCAGTTCCCATTTTCTAAGGAAAAAGGCAGGCGAAGTCATTGGTGGGTCTAGTTCGAATGGCAGTACGATAAGGAATTAATAGCACAGGCTTTGGATATAGCAAGCCGCAGAAGCGCCAGTCCCGGCTCTACTATGCATTAGCTGTGAAACCTCAAGTGAATTACATGAACTTCTCAGGGTTTCATTTCCTATGTCTATAAAATGAAGATAATAAGGGCCTAGAGTGTGGTGAGGCTCCAATGAGATTGTTGGGGCACAGTGCCTGCCTGCATACGGTGGGCATTCAATAAATGTTACCTATTACTGTTAACTTCAGGCATTTGAGAGCCCGACCCCGAAGCACTGGCATGCCACAGTCTGGTGCTGGTTTAAGGAAGTGAATGTCTCCATGCATTTGTTTACATCTGAAACATAGGTACAAGGCTTGTATGACATCAGGATGGCTCAATTTCCTAAACCAGGGATCCAGGATGAGGAAAGAACTTCTCTAATTTGCAACATGTGGCTCCTTCCTGGAGGTGGGTGCAGAGGCAGGCAGGTCTGGAGGACTTCTCTAGTAAGCATTACCCACGACATGAGTTATTTTTCCCAGACCCCTATCTACCAGTGCTGCCCACTTAACCCAAGAGACTAACTGATAATTCTGAGCCCAGCTGCCAGGCCAGCAGTCATCTGTTTAGGACTTCAAATGAATGCCCCCAGACCCGCCTACTTTCTCCACATAGTGCTGCAAGATAAGTCTCCCCTGGCTCCTGATAAAGGCTTTGAAGAACATCTTGTCTGTTAACAAACAGCTTTTGATGATGCCTGAGTTTGATCTTTATTTTGTTCTTATTCATCAGACTTCTTTAAATGGGTTCTTTCACACTCCTCCGATTAGCCTAAAGGAAACCCCATGGAACAATGGGTCCACTTGTCCCTGGGTGCAGGGAGTGCCTGTCTAAAGACCACATGGGCCTCCTGCAGGGCGGAGAGTGGAGCGAAGGGTTGGTGATGCTGCCAGCACCAGTGGAAAATGGATTAAGAGCTTCAAAAGCCACATAGTATGGAAGAGCAGAAACACTGCACATAGCCCTCTGGCCAGGAGGACAATCTGCATTTACTTTCAGAGAAACCTTGTTTTCCTCAGACACAGGCAGCTTCTTCCTGGGAAAACCCAGGATCATCACTAGTGTCCAGGCCACCAAAGCTAGACTCCCACCGGAAAGACAAGAAGCCAGCCAGTGTGATTGGAGGGTGGAAAATACACTACCCCCAAAGCTGGTGTGTTTCTGGATTATTCCGTTAGACATTTTTGCTTGTGGGCGATTGGCATTCCCTACCTAGAGGGACTGTGGCTTCCTCTTCCACCTTAGCGGCTAATGCACAGCCCAGGCTGGCCCCTTGGAATCCATCCCTTTGGACACTGATTGGCCCAGTGGGAAATACTCGACTCAGGCAGGTACAACGGAAAGAGGAGAGTATCTACATCTCGGTCACCTTCAAAGATCAAGAAGCCAGGGTCTAATTTAGCTGACGCCTGGAGGGAGTTGGAAATGAAGAAGCACACAGACCTGAGAACATAATGTGAGCCTCTGACTGCAGCCATGGCTGGATGCCTGGAGTTTCACCTACCCCTGTGGCCTTCATAGTTGTGTCAGCCAGTACATAACCTTTTTCACTTATGCTAGTTTGAATTTGTGTCCTGACACTTGCAACTGACATAAAAAAGCTACGATAATAACACCCAAGTTTCCCTAAGAATTTATAGACAAAGACACACGAGATGAAAGCAGTGTGTTAGGAATATTTGTTCGATAGTGGTTTTTAAGATAGAGTCTAGGCACCAGGTTGCCAGTCCATTGCCATAACCTAGGCATCCGGATTTTTAATTTCAAGCGGTGGAAGTCAACTCTAAGTGATTAGGTAGCAAGGGAGTTTATGTGAAGGTTATGGGAGACCCAGACCCTACAACTTGGCCAAGCCATTTTTAATAAGTAGATAACCTCAATCACAAAGATTATTTTTGTTCTTTAAAATTTCCAAATCCCTATTACTTGAACGGGTATAAAATATTTTTTGAACAAATTACTGTTTATGGACATATTCATGACATAGAAATCATATTGAATAACTATTTCTGCCAAATAAACTACAAGAACCACATCCCTTTACTCATGTACCATAAACATAAGGCAAAGTAGAACTGCTAATAAGACTGGAGAATCAACCCTGAAGTTAAACTTCTAGTAATAATGCCCACTTCATCTCAGAGCTAGTCTGATAAGATAGTCACGGCTGCTACCACCAGGCATGAGGCACCTCAATTTGCATTGCCATTCTGTGCCAGTTCTGAGCAACCTTTGAGCCTGGAATTCAGTCTCTACTGCTGCCAGTCCCGTTGTGACTTCTGAACCAGCTCATGTGGCCTTGGTTTGTGCCACTGCTGCTGTCATGGTGTTCTCCCCTTACTGGCTCCTGAGTCAAAGCCTGCCCTGATAGGGCTGATTGGTGAACTATTATGCACTGAATTGTGCCCCCCCCCTAAAATTCTTATGCTAAAGCCTAACCCCCAATGTGACTATATTTGCAGATAAGGCCTTTAAAGATATAATTAAGGTTAAATGAGGTTATAAGGGTGAGTCCCTAAACTGGTGTACTTATCAGAAGAGGCAGAGACAGCAAGATGAGTGTGCACAGAGGAAGGACCATGTGAAGACACAGTAAGAAGGCGTCTGTCTGCAAGCCAAAGAGAGGCCTTAGGAGAAACAAAACCTGCCAACACCGTGATTTTGGACTTTCATCCTCCAGAATTATGAGACAGATGTTTCTGTCATTAAAGAACGCAGTCTGTGGTATTTTGTTATGACAGTCCTGGCAAATGAATATGGACTACCCATATGCCTTTCCCTAGATGCAAGACAGTCTGGGAAGTGGCAGATAGTAAGTAGCACTAAAGATGAACTCAAAACACCTCACAAATGAAGATGAAAGAAGATTTGATAACTATTTTGAAGTGGGGATAAAAGCAGAGAGTAAATCAGAAAGATCTCTCAGATTTAGAACTCAAAGGCTAGAAAATTGAGACTGACAGTGTCAACTTGGCTGGGCTGTAGCAACCATATATTTGTTCAAACATTATTCTGGATGTTTCTGGGAGGATACTTTCAGGATCAGATTTACATTTAAATCAGTAGTCTGTGAATAAAGGAGATTGCTTTCCCCAGTGTATTTGGGCCTCATCCAATCAGTTGAAGGCCTAAATTGAACAAAGATGTGTATGTGCACACACACTCTCGTGTGACACACACACACACACACACACACACACACACACACACTCTAGCAAGAAGAAATTCTGCCAGCAGATGGCATTCCAACTTGGACCATAGCATTAGCTCTTCTTTGGGTCTCCAGCCTGCTGGCCCACCTACAGACTTTGAACTTGCCAGCCGCTATAAATGTGTGAACAAGTTCTTAAAATAAATCTCTTTCTACGTATATACCACATTCTACCAGTTCTGTTTCTCTGTATAGCTAACCAGAGTGGCTTCTGTTATTTGCATTCAGAACCCTCACCTGTGTATTTTGAAAAAGGCCCGCTTATGGGATTCTAGTATATTTCTCACTTTAAGAATTACTTTTCTAAATTAATTGCCCACCTGGTTCATTCCTGGTGTATTTCTCTCTAAAGGTGTTCTGGAGGAATCCAGGGTAATACACCTACTAATATAACTTGCCCAACTTGTAAAAAGTGCTCCTGATATTCCTCCAACCTCTGGGTTATGATTGATGACAATACCTCTGTTTCTATCATGCTTTTAAAAAACTTGTGGTTATGAAACACTCAACATAAAATTAAGTGTACAGTTCAATAGTGTTGATATGTTCACAAAAACTTTTTCATCTTGAAAATCTGAAACTCTCTACCAACTGAACAACTCCGCTTTCCCCCTTCCCCCAGACCCTGGTAAACCACCATTCTACTTTCTGTTTCTATGAATTTTACTGCTTTAGTTACCTCATATAAGTGGAATTACATACATTTGTCTTTTTGTGACTGGCTTATTTCACTTAACATACCTTCAAGGTTCATTCATGCTATGGCATGCTGTAGCATGTGACAGGATTGCCTTCCTTTTAAGGCTGAATTATGTTCTGTTGTATGTATATACTACATTTTGTTTATCCATTCATTCATCAATGGACATTTGGGTTACTTCTACCTCTTGGCTATTGTGAACAATACTTCTCTTGGCTATTGTGAACAATACTTCTTTTTTTAAAAATTTTGTTTTATTGCTTAAAGTATTACAAAGAGTATTACATATGTCTCCTTTCTCCTCACCCCCTTGACATTCCCCCAGCCTCCCCTACCCCCCAGTGTCTTATGTCCATTGGTTGTGCTTATATGCATGCATACAAGTCCTTAGGTTGATCTCTTACTCCTCCCCTCCCTCCCCCCAACCCTCCCCAGCCTTCCCGCTGTAGTTTGACAGTCTGTTCGATGCTGCTCTGCCTCTGTATCTATTTTTGTTCATCAGCTTATAATGGTCTTAATTATCCATAAATGAATGAGATCATGTGGTATTTTTCTTTCATTGACTGGCTTATTTCACTTAGCATAATGCTCTCCAGTTCCATCCACGCTGTTGCAAATGGTAAGAATTCCTTCTTTTTTACAGCAGCATAGTATTCCATTGTGTAGATGTACCACTGTTTTCTAATCCATTCATCTGCTGATGGGCACTTAGGCTGTTTCCAGATCTTCGCTATGGTAAATTGTGCTGCTATGAACATAGGGATGCATATATCCTTTCTGATTGGTGTTTCTGGTTTCTTGGGATATATTCCTAGAAGTGGGATCACTGGGTAAAATGGGAGTTCCATTTTTAACTTTTTGAGGAAACTCCATACTGTCTTCCATAGTGGCTGCACCAGTCTGCATTCCCACCAGCAGTGCACGAGTGTTCCATTTTCTCCACATCCTCTCCAGCACTTGTCGTTTGTTGATTTGTTGATGATAGCCATTCTGACAGGTGTGAGATGATACCTCATTGTTGTTTTGATTTGCATCTCTCGGATATTAGTGACTTTGAGCATGTTTTCATATGTCTCTTGGCTTTCTGAATGTCCTCTTTTGAAAAGTGTCCATTTAGGTCCTTTGCCCATTTTTTGATTGGATTGTTTATCTTCCTTTTGTTAAGTTGTATGAGTTCCCTATAAATGTTGGAGATTAAACCCTTATCGGTGATAACATTGGCAAATATGTTCTCCCATGCAGTGGGCTTTCTTGTTGTTTTGTTGATGGTTTCTTTTGTTGTGCAGAAGCTTTTTATTTTGATGTAGTCCCACTTGTTTATGAACAATACTTCTATGAACATAGGTATGCAAATATCTCTTCAAGCCCCTGCTTTCAATTTTTAAAATATTTTTATTGATTTCAGAGAGGAAAGGAGAGGGAGAGAGAGATAGAAACACAAATGATGAGAGAGAAGCATTGATTGGCTGCCTCCTACATGCCCCCAATTGGGGATTGGGCCCACAACCCGGGCATGTGCCCTTGACCAGAATTGAACCTGGGAATTGAACCTGCAGTACGTAGTCCAATGCTCTATCCACTGAGCCAAACCGACTAGGGCCAATTTTTTTATAAATACCCAGGAGTGGGATTGCTAGCTAATACGGTAGTGCTTTTTTTAAATCTTTATATCTCCCCTTTTCCTCCCACCCTGTCCCCCTCCTCCACCTGGTTCCCACCCTGCCCCAGGCCTTCACCACCCTGTTGTCTGTGTCCATAGGTAATGCATATGTGCATATAAGTTATTTGGTTAATCTTTTCCTGTCCCTCCTCCCCCCTTCTCTCTGAGATTCATCAGTCTGTTCCATGTTTCCATGCCTCTGGTTCCATTTTATTCATCAGTTTATTTTGTTCATTAGATTCTTTGTTTGTTTATTTTGATTTTTAGATTTGATTGTTTATAGATATGTATTTATTGCCATTGTACTCTTCTTCTTCTTCTTCTTCTTCTTCTTCTTCTTCTTCTTCTTCATCATCCTCATCTTAAAGATTACCCTTCAACATTTCATGTAATACTGGTTTGGTGGTGATGAACTCCTTTAGCTTTTTCTTATCAGTGAAGCTCTTTATCTGACCTTCAATTCTGAATTATAGCTTTGCTGGGTAGAGTAATCTTGGTTGTAGGTCCTTGCTATTCATCACTTTGAATATTTCTTGTCACTCCCTTCTAGCTTATAAAGTTTCTGTTGAGAAATCAACTGACAGTCGTATGGGTGCTCCCTTTTAGGTAACTAATTGCTATTCTTTTGCTGTTTTTAAGATTCTATCTTTGTCTTTAACCCTTGGCATTTTAATTATGATGTGTCTTTGTGTGGGACTCTTTGGGTTCCTCTTGTTTGGGATTCTGTGCTTCCTGAACTTGTAAATCCATTTCTTTCACCAGGTAGGGGAACTTTTCTGTCATTATTTCTTCAAATAGGTTTTCAATATCTTGCTCTCTCTCATCTCCTCTGGCACCCCCATAATGCAAATGTTAATATGCTTGAAGTTGTCCCAGAGGCTCCTTACACAATCTTCATATTTTTAATTCTTTTTTCTTTTTGCTGTTCTTATTGGATGTTTTTTGCTTTCTCATATTCCAAATAATTGATTTCACTTTCAGAATCCTCTACTCTACTATTGAATCCCTGTAAATTATTTTTTATTTTAGTTAGTGTATGCTTAATTTCTGACTGGTCCTTTTTCATGTCGTTGACATTGTCACTAAGATCCTTGAAAGTCTCATTAGTCCCTTGAAGCTCTCATTAAGATCCTTGAGTAATCTTATAACCATTGTTTTGAACTCTATGTCCAGTAGTTTGCTTGCTTCCATTTCTTTCATTTGTGACATATTTCCTTGTCTCCTCATTTTGGCTGCTTCCCTGTATTTGCTTTTAGGTAGAGCTCCTATGTCTCCTGGGGTTGGTAGAGTGGTCTTGTGTAGTAGGTGTCCTATAGGACCCAGTGGTTTGGCCTCCCCAGTCACTGAGCTGGGCACTCTAGGTGTACCCTTGTGTGGGCTGTGTGCACAGTCTTGTTGTAGTTGAGCCTTGATTGCTGTTGTTGTCACTGGGAGGAATTGCCCTCCAGGCCAATTGGCTGTGAGGACCAGCAGCTACTATAGTGGAGCAGGACTTACTTCAGTGGGGCTTTGGTGCTCACTGAGTCTGGCTCTTGAGTGTGTCACTGTGAATGTATAGAGTTGTAATCTTCTATGGTCTGAAGCTGTCCACTGCATGCACTGCCTGTGGGGTCTCCTGGGAGGTACAAAGTCAGCCACTGCCTGGGGCCACCCAGCAGAGCTACAGAGAGATTTGCAGGTGGCTGCTACTTGTATTGGACTTGTGAAGTACCCAGGCAAGGCCCAGCTGTGAAGCAGGCCATGTTGGTGCTAGTGCCAGGTCTTGGGCCTTTTATTGATAGGTTTGGGGCACGTTGATGCCAACTGCTGCTTGTTTGAGAGATTTAGTAAAGTCTGAAGCCTGAGCCAGGATGGCCATTCATATGGAAAAACTGCTGAAAACAGCTTGGGTGGGGCTGAAAATTGGATGGGGTGGGTTCTCAGGGAATCATCAGGGCTGAGCAAACAGTGTGAGCCATGTTGATGGAAACTCAGTTATGGCTGTCAGCTCTGGGACAGGGAAGCTCCCAGCACAGAACAATGAGCACCCTGTGAGCATCCCTGTCATGGAGAAAGTCACCTGTGAGTTCCTTCCCCAATGACAGAAAATCCAGCCCCTCCCCATATGTCCCTGTTTCATCCCCCCACCCAACCCCCAAGCCATTGCCCTAGTGCTAGAACTCAGAGGAAGCAGAACCTTGTAAGTTCATGTGCCAGCCCTTTAAGAGAAACTGTGTGGGACCCCAGCAACCTCCATGTCATTGAGCCACAATCCCCACTGGTTTTTACAGCCTGAAATTACAGGGACTTCTCTTCCCAGCTCTGGAACCCTGGGCTTGGGGTCTGGTGTAGGGCTGGGATCTCCTGCTTCTCACAGGAGGCCTCTGCAGCAGAGATATCCCTCCCAACAACAAAAAAGTCACATGTGGGTGTTGGACCAGTTCCGTGCCTCTGCCTCTTTTGCCAGTCTGGATGTATTTTCTTCTTTACTTCTCTAGTTGTAGGACTTCCATTCAGCCAGATTTCAGGCAGTTCTGAATGATGGTTGTTTTGTATTTTAGTTGTAATCTTGATGTGGTTGTGGGAGGCAGCAAGTACCAGTATTTACCTAAGCTGCCATCCTGGTTCCTCCAGAGCTTGTTTCATAATCTGGTAGTTCTATTTTAATTGTTTGAGAAACCCCATCTGTCTTTCATAGCTGTCTCACCATTTTATCTATTATCTTTTTAACTTCTCAGAGCACTTTTATGTTTATAATTTTGCCCTCACAACTCTATGAGGTAGAATATGGATTATTATTCCCATCTTATAGATGATGTAGTTGAGGCATAAAGAGGTTAAATGGCTTATATAATATAACAGTTATTTCATGACAATTGGCTCCTAGTCCAGTGCACTTTCGGTTGATCAGGGACACTCAATCAGAGGAGGGCGGTAGGTATGTCCCCCTATGGGTGCTGAATCTAAGGAAAGATGTTTTTTCAAATGGAATCCCTACCCAAGTCCTTTTCCTGAGAGCTATTACTGATGGGCATGTATTGCGCATGAGGGCAGTATAGAAGTGGGGGGACATGCAGAGCCATTTTGCAGATAACACTGTCTTTCCATGACTCTGCCTTGTTTGTGCATGTTTATTTTTCTCCCAAATGCTCCTCTGGAAAAAAGGTATCTTCTTGAAAATTGAAATAGACTTAATGGTTCTCAACAAGGGTAACTGAAAATGTGGGAATGATTGGTCTAGTTGTCCCAATGGCCAACCTTTTTCCCGTGCATTTCGTGAGCAGGGCCATGGGATACTGAAAGTCCTACAACACAGGACAATCCTGCATAAAGAAAATTGGTCATGGTCCATTCACAAATGCCAGTGGTGCCAACTTTGAGAAACACAGGCTCAGGACAAGACCAGTGGGAATGTCAAGAGGGAGGTTTAGGGGGGTTAGCTTCAACAGGTCTCCAAGTCACTACAAATAATTGTACAATGTAAGTGACAACAATGTGCTTGCTACACAAACATAGCTTCAAGCCAAGTCCCCTAACCACCTCCTTCTAAGAGATTTCCACCCCTAAACCCTCCTACAAAGAAATTCTAGAGATGCCACTGAGCATGCTCAGAAGTTCTGAAATGACGTGGTAACTGCCAAGTCATGAATTCCCTTCAGACATCAACAAAAATAAAGTCCCGTGGTTCAGTAGATGCAATTACTAATCACGCATCCTTTATCTGCAGCCTAGATTTCATAAACAAGGGAACCTGCAAATGTAGACAAGTAGAGATGCACCAATGACTGGGGAAAGAGCATTGAATGGAGTTATAGGTGTTAAGGATGAGCTTTACCTATTTTATAGTTTTCCTGAAATTTCTCTAGATTTATTTCTCTTTGTTTCTACTTCTTTTTTAAAAATATATATATATTTTTATTGATTTTGGAGAGAAAGGAAGAGGAAGACAGAGATAGAGTCATTGATCAGCTGCCTCCTGCATGCCCCCTACTGGGGATCGAGCCGCAACCCAAGCACGTGCCCTTGACCGGGATAGAATCCGGGACCCTTCAGTGTGCAGGCCAATGCTCTAGCCACTGAGCCAAACCAGCTGGGGCTGTTTCTACTTCTTGTGTATCCTGAAGTCTATTTGACTTTACTCATCTCAGCTTACATTTGAAGGTAGATAGTTGAGTTAAAGTTTTTTGTTTTTTTAAATATATTTCTTTATTCATTTCAGAGAGGAAGGAAGAGGGAGAGAGAGATAGAAACATCAATGATGAGAGAGAATCATTGATTGGCTGCCTCGTGCACGCCCCCTACTAGAGATCGAGCCCGCAACCCAGGCATGTGCCCTTGGCCAGAATCGAACTTGGGACCCTTCAGTCCGCAGGCCGACGCTCTATCTGCTGAGCCAAACTGGCCAGGGCTTGAGTTAAAGTTTTTAAAGCAATGAGACATTGTACACAAAAGTGGTTTGTAAATTGAAAAGTGCTGAGTAACTGCAAAAGGTTATTATTATTAATAAATTATGCATATATATTTAAAAGTAAACTTTTTAAAAGAGGTATTAAAAACTAGAACCACTTAAACCCATTTGCTGTTCAACAGAAACACGAGATTCCCAGTTTGAAGTCATCTTTAGGTTAGAGGAACTATTTCCTGCCAGGCTTCTCCTGGCAAAGACCCTCTTACAAAGAAAGATCTCGCCCCTGAAGATGTGTGTTTTGAAAATAACAATAATTTGGAAAAGGTAATAGAGCTCCCTTTTGAAATGTTTGTTCCTGGACCTGGAACTGGTATTTGCCCCCCCCCACCCCCACCCCCACACTTCCCCAGTGTTCACTCTGCACACCCGAGGTGGCTGCACAGGGCCTCTAACCTGCATGTCAGTGGCTCTGGGCGTCCTGGAGCCTCCAATCTCGAACAGATCTAACTAAGAAGGGGAGAGAAAGAAAGAGGGCCTAGGTGTTTTTGTGCTCGTTAGCATTTCCAATTTCCTCTTTCACCGCTCCTCCTCCTCCCTCCAATACAGGCACAATGAACTAATTCTCCGTGATTGATCACGGCCTGTAGATAACAGGGTGCACTTATTGCTTTCATATTCCCTTGTCTGTCACACAAAGCAATCTAAAATGGTGCCTACAAGAAAAGCTGGCATAAATCTAAAAACTTAAATATCCATGTAGAGATTGTTTGTAGAGCTCAGTTGCAAATTACATTTTTTTTCTCGTTTTCATAAAAGGGTGGGGGTGGAAATCTGACTACTTCAGTCTTACTCTTTTAGAACCACAGTCAGAAGAATGTGAGTCGTTTGGAAATGAGCACTCGGCCCGGTCCTATCACTCTGGAAGCTCCGAACATTTTCATTGCACGTCCCCGGATCATCAGTTTGTAAGCACATCTTTGTTTTTCCTAAATAGCCGCATTATTTGTCTGATGTTGAAAATGGCATCTGCACTGTATGTAATTTCCATACTCACTTGGCATCATCAACTGCCTTTGATGACACTCGGGACTGTTTCTTTTTTGTCTCCTTCCTCCCTCCAGCTGCAAGACCCAGATGTCAGGTCCAGGAATGCGTTTACTCTCGTGGAGGTATCTGGCTTCCCTCGGCAGTCCCTAAGTTGGTGGCTATTGTGGGACTGCCAGCAAAATAGCACAGGATCACACTAAATGCGGGATTCAGATGTTTTGTGAAAAAGAAAAACAGAGTCTGAAACTGGGAGAAAAACACATTTCTTATGCCTCTAATTATAAGCCAGGCAAGTGGCAGGCTGTGCCTGAGCAAATTGTGGTTCCCCCATTTATCTGCTGCTCATTCATTTTCCCTTCTGACAGTTTTTATCTCCCAGTCTGCATCTGAATCAGCAGCTGGGTATGAGGAAGGGTGCCTAAGTTAATCAAACCTGGGGTTCTGACAGGGTCAGGCCCTATGTAAAATATATGAACAAGGAAAAGGAGAGAAAGAGAGGGAGGGAGGGAGGGAGGGAGGGAGGGAGGGAGGGAGGGAGGAAGGAAGGAAGGAAGGAAGGAAGGAAGGAAGGAAGGAAGGAAGGAAGGAAGGAAGGAAGGAAGGAAGGAAGGAAGGAAGGAAGGAAGGAAGATAGCCTAAAGGAATGGGTAAGGTAAAGCAAAGACAAATGACAGTGACCACCCAGAATTACTGTGCCCAAGGAGGCTCTGTGTAGCAGTATTTGTGTCACCTGGGTATTTGGAAAGCCACAATTAGCTTTTCTTTTTTAAACAACCTTTGTAATATGAATGTAGATCAAGCTATAACCTGCCCTCTATTATCCCAGTCTGGCTTACACTGAGTCTAGCTTCAAAGACATTTTGAATGAGACGGAAACTCTCAGAACTATAGCCCAAAGCACCACATACCAGAGAGGGCTGTGTTAGACCAGGAGGTGGAGAGAATCTTAAGCCATAAGGGAACCTTATGGTGTCTAATTATTTTTCCTTCTGAGCAGCTGCTCTGGGCTGAACAGTTGTGCGCAGGGCTGAGTTTGGAAGCTTCCCACGGTCAAGTTAGTCCACCAAGTGCCCATCAGCTGCCCCTTGCTCACTGCCTCAGACACTCCCAATAGTTCAAAGGAACTTACTGAAACTTTGTCAGTGAGAGTGTATCTCCCATTCAGGTTGTCCAGTGCTGTTAGAAGTATGAAGTGGTGTTGCACCTTAATGGAATTTGGTTTCCATAAATTCACCCACGCACAGTATGTGCCACGCCATGAGCGGCTCTGCCCTTTCACTGCGTGGCCCATGTGGACCTGGATTATGTCTCTGTTTACAGGAGGTCCACTCAACTGCAGGCTGATTCTTCTGTCTCCCTCCACAGGCTAGCTCTCAGGGCCACCCCAGCTCCTGGAGCTCAAGGCAACCTATGGGCAGTACAGATGTGAACCCTTCTCTACCCTCCATCCTTGAATCTGGAGAATTCAGTGTTGGGAATATTAGCCAACCAGAGTAAACCAACCTCTGCAGGTTCCTTTGGGAGTTCACACTCAGCCATGACTTCTCCATCTACCTCACCCTCAGTGATTCAATTCTAGGGTTGTTTTGATTCAACATGGGCCCAAAGGGTAGGCTGCTTATACACTTCAGAGCACAGAAAATGCAACACATCTATATTAATGCTGGAGGGAAACATGAATGTGGTGAATTTGTTGAAAGAAGGTGCATTCATAGCAACGGGCATAAGTAAGAGCATAAACTCTACAGTAAGTCTTTATTTTTATTTTATTTTTTAATATGTTTTTTTTATTGATTTCAGAGAGGAAGGAAGAGAGATAGAGAGATAGAAACATCAATGATGAGAGAGAATCATTGATTGGCTGCCTCCTACACATCTTCTACTGGGGGAGATTGAGCCCACAACCGGGCATACGCCCTTGGCTGGAATTGAACCTGGGACCCTTTAGTCCACAGGCCGACGCTCTATTCACTGAGCCAAACCAGCTAGGGCTATTTTCAAATCATAACACTTGAGAATAATTGGATTTTTAGAGGAGTTTTCAGAGAAAGTATGACTTTAACCAGAGCTGTGTCAATTTCTGCCCCTCTGGATCACGGCCCTCAGGTCAGATGAAAGACCACTGTCAAGGCCATGCAAAGGCAGGGCAGGGTGACCATGTGCTTTCCAGCCCATATGCTTCCCTACCCCCTCATCACTGTTCTTCTCTCCAACATCTGGTCTTGGGCTAGATTCCCCTGCTCAGTGCTTTAGCCAGACTGGCCTTCCCTCTGCCCCGATACTGTCTGGTGCTGAGTTAGCTTTAAAGACATCTCAAATGCTTCTCTCTCCTGTGAACACAAAACAAGCTCTTCAGCAGCCCAGAGTCTTCAGCTGTCTCTCTGCTAGGTGAGATGCACCCCAGTCTTGTACCACAGCCTCTCCTCTAAGCTGCATCTTGTACCCCTGGGTGCCCACCTACTCCAGAAGACTTTTCCAATCTGATTCTTACTCACTTGCTTTCTCCCTTCCCCACCATTACTGGTCTTGTCTCTACCATGCATTTTGACACAATCCTTCGCTTCCATGCTGGTATTGAAAGAAGATGAGGTCTCTTACAGGGCAATGCCTCTTGCTCTGCTGTGTGGTTCCAGTATAACAAAGCTGGCGCCTGAGCTGCACCCAACATCTGTGGAACAGGCAGCCTGGCGGCCTCAGACAGGCCGTCCTGCCTTAGCACATACATCAGGGCTGGGTGGTGAGCTGAGTCTACCAAACTTGGAACATATAGTTGAAAGAACCTGAGTGATTCTTTTTTTACTTGAGATTTAAGAAGAAACCAAATGAATGAGGTGAGAAGAAAGAAGATGGATGACCTCCAGGTAGGCCATTGTTTAATAATTTACTGTTCTATGGAATGAGTTAAAGAAAATTGCATTTATAGTTCTCATGTCAGGAAGACTATGAGGGTGCTTGGGAGAAATATTTGATTTGCTCCTTTGAGTTGGGGGTGGAACCCCTAAGGGGCCTTCTCTGGCAGCAATAGATGTTGGCCTAGAAACAGAGAGGACGTTTGCTTTGTAGACTGAGTAGGTATGTAAGTTGAGGACTGAACTGAGCTGTCTGTTGAGAAAGGTAGAAGAGATGGAAAAGAAGAAAGGGATTTGGGCAAACAAATTTATCTGGTGACCTTATTTACAGTTTGTTTTGTGGTGTGCAACAGAAATTACTTCTTCTGTTTCCCCTATGAAATCTTCCATAGACTCTTAAAAAATCACAAACACAAATATGATCAGATTTTTTTGGTGTGGAAATAGTATGGCACCGGGTCTGTCTACCAGATACTACACTAGGATCAAGCCCAGGTAAACTAGGGGAACCTTTAAGCCTCAACCATGCCACAAAAGGGATCCAGTTTATCTGCTTCTTGCTTTTGATGCTAATATTCCTGATGACTACAGAGTTTTCAGGGTCTGTCTGTGTTTTCAATTTTTAGTGATTATAATGCAAGAAGTTTCTCCTTTCACCAGCAAATTTTCTCTGCTATAGCTGCTGTTGCTGTGGCAGCTGGCATCATCTTACAGCCTCAGCACATTTGTGTGTCCTATAGAATGCCATAGTTGGCTCAGTTTGGGGGTGCCTACTCTGGGCTATGCTTTGTGTTCAGTTTTGACCATTTTCCCAAGAAGATGGTTGTCAGATTTCCTACTTCTCCAAGTGACTCTTCACCTTCAGACATATGGTCACAGGGTCACAACCTCACAGATCATATTTTGTTGCCTACCTTGTTACATGCCCACATGTTATCCATTCATTTGCTTTTAATTTTTTGTTTGTTTTTAAATTTATCTTTATTGTTGAAAGTATTACAGATGTCCCCATTTTTTTTTCCAATGGACCCCCTCCACCACCACCACCACCCCAGCCCTTCACCACACCACTGTCTGTTGATTGAGCATTTTCTTTGTGCCTGGCACTGTTTTAATTCCTGCTTCCATGGGGCTTATAATCTAATGAGAGAAAAAGACTATCAACAAATAAACAGATAATGTATGCTGAACAGATTCACTCCCCACCCTTTTCCACCTTGCCCTGGGCCCCAGGAGGCTGACCTCTACCACTGCATCACCTGGTCTTCCTTGACCTCTGGCTTCTGGCTGGGTTTGGCCAATGTGGAGCACCAGCAAGAGATGGGAGGTGAGAACAAGAAAGAAGGTATTCATTCCCTGGCCCTCCCTCTACCAGGTGGTGACTTGGCAACAGCTATGCTTCTCTAGCTAAGGCCACATCTCCTGATGGAAGGCCTCTCCGCCATGGCGACAGCTTTCTCTGGGTTCCAGTATCAGCTTTCTTCTCTTGTCCCTTCAGAGTCACCAAACTTTTCTTAAATTAGCTGCTGACTATGGCTAAACCTAGATGTTTAACCATCCTGGTTGGTTCTCTTAACTCTGCCCACATCCTTGAAAATAGTTCTTTCATTAAATTAATCCCAATAAATGTGTCATCTGTTTCCTACCGGATCCGGTTCCCTACAAATGTTAAACGATAAGAGCTAAATATATATATGTATATATATATATATTACAATGAGAGGGAATGAGGGAAGGAGGACTAATTATATAGAGTGGGTGGTAACAGGGAAGACAACTCTTTTTAAAAATGGTATTTGAGCAGAGACACAGAGGAAGTAGAGAGTAAGACATGTGGACATCAGGGGAAGGGCACTCCTGACAGAGGAAATAGCAAATGCAAAGGCCTGAAGAGGAGGTTTTCTTAGAGTGTTTAAAGGTCTACAAGAAGTCCAGGTTGTCTAGAGTGGCATGAGGAAGAGGACAGGGACAGGGAATGAGATCAGAGATGTCACAGAGGGCCAGATTAGTTAGGGCATTTGTTAAGAACTAAATGTTTGTGTCCCCTCTAAATTCACATGTTGAAATCCTAACCTCCAATGTGATAGTATGAGGAGGTAGGACCTTTAGTATGGGATTTATGTCCTCATAAGAGAGATCCCCAAAAGCTCTCTTGCCCCTTCAGCCATTTGAGGAGAACTCAGCAGTCTGCAACCTGGGAGAGAGCCCCCAACCATACTGGCACCCTGATCTCAAACATCCAGCCTCCAGAACTGTGGGAAATAAATGTCTGCTATTTATCAACCACCCAGACTATGGTACTTTGGTGTAGCAACCCAGATGGACCAAGACAGCCTTACAGACCATGATAGGACTTTAGAGTGTATTCTGAAAGAAATGGGAAGCTTTTGGAGAGCTTGAGCAGAAAAAATAACATGATCTGACTTTATTTTTAGGAGGACCACTCTGTTTGTTATATGGAGAATACACTGTGGAGGGGTAAATGTGAAAGCAGAGAAAACCATCGTTGGGCAGTTCTGACTATCTAAGATGATAGCAGCTTGGACTAAAATATGAAGGCAGTGAGATGTCAGAAGTGTTTTTTTTAATAAATGTTAATTTGAGATACTTATCCAATATTCAAGTGGAGATGAAAAGTAGGCAATGGATTTTCAGCTTCAGAATTTGTAGAAGAGCATAGGACTAGAGTTATAAATTAGGGAATTACCAGTCTATTCGTGGCATGTAAACCATCTTGAGTAGTTTCATCCACGGACCTGGATGAAACCATCTTGAGTGAGGTTAATGCAGTGGAAGAGGTCCAAGGGCTGAGCCCAAGGCCTACCACGATTTAGAGTTCAGAGGACCCAACAAACATGACTGAATGGAGTGGGAGAAGGTTCAGAGAGTGGCCCCAATGCTTAAGTGAATAAAGTGTTTCCAAAAAGAGGGTGTACTCAATTGTGCTAACATCAAACTGAGATTTGATCATTAGATTTAGCAGCATAGAGCTCATTGGTGACCTTGAAGAGAGCTGTTTTGGTAGGTGGCAGGTAAAGCTTGGTTTAAATGGGTTCAAGAGAGGGAATGGGAGGAAAGAAAATGGAGTCAAAGATAAAATAGAAATCTTTTGAATATTTTGCTATAATAAGAAGCAGAAAACTGAGGAGGAGACATGGGGCCAAGGAAGGCTTTGTTTTATTTTGATTTGCAGGCTAATGGGAATGATTCATAGAGAGGGAGGAGGAGGGGCTAAGAATGTGAGAAAGAGAAAGAAGCCAATCATGAGGGAGAGAGGAGTTGGTCTCAGATAAGAGCACGGCCAGTTCATTCTGGGTTACAAGACGGATACAGATAGACACGGATGAGTAGTTAAGGTGATGAAGGCTGTTGAAGTTCCCTTCCAAATGCTCCCATTTTGTCAATTAGAAATAAAAGTCCAGGATGCTTTAGGAGAGAGAAAATATAAAATGGACATCTAAGAAAACAAAGAGTAAGTGGACCAGAAACAGGTTGGCACTAAGTGTCCCCTTGAGGTTTGTGGTCACACTGACCAGAGAACTTTCACTGACAATACACCTTTCTAGTCTGACCAGTCCTCATATAAGAATACTCTGTTTGCTCTGTGTCATTAGGCTCTATGTCCCATCTACCGTATGCCCTGACACTTGGGAAGCACTCATCACTCTTGGCATTTGTTTGTTTGTTTGTTGATCCTCACCCAAGGATATTTTTTCCCATTGATTGAGAGAGAGAGCCAGAGACATTAATGTGAGAAAGACACGTCAATTGGTTGTCTCCCTCACATCCCCAACTGGGGCCAAGGATCGAACCTGCAACCCTTCGGTGCATGGACCAATGCTCTATCCACTGAGACACACTGACTAGGGCATCTCTTGGCATATTGAGTGACCATTTTCCCACCACCTTTGGAATGATACCTTTCAGATGCCGCTGGGAAGACTGTCTTCCTGAAGACAATAGAGCCTTCTCAATTCTTTCTACTAGTATTTCTCTCATTCAAACTCTTATCTGGGGACAGGGTTTAATGCTGTAACTCTGCTTTCACTCCCCTAGGTCAGTGGTCGGCAAACCTCGGCTCGCGAGCCACATTCGGCTCTTTGGCCCCTTGAGTGTGGCTCTTCCACAAAATACCACGTGTGGGCGCGCACATACAGTGCAATTGAAACTTCGTGGCCCATGCGCAGAAGTCGGTTTTCGGCCTGGGCGAGTCTATTTTGAAGAAGTGGGGTTAGAAGAAGTGGGGGGTGTGGGTCGGTCGGTTGTTCGTCCGGGCGACGGGAGACGCAGTGCAGGGGAGGCGCACACGATTCAAGCAGGAGTTGAGTGAGCCAGTCAGTCAGCAGTCTCATTGTGCAGTGGTTAGTGCTAGTCCCATCCGCAAATCATGCGTGGGTGACAAAAGTACCTACTCGAAGCATACAGTTACCTGTATTTTTCCAACCAGCTGCAAATCCTACATTTTCAAGCATGAACCTTATCAAAAGTAAATTGAGAAGTCGTCTTATTGATGAGAACCTGGAATCGTGCCTAAAATTAAAAACAACAACATATAAACCTGACTTACCCAAACTTTCCAAGGAGATGCAAGGCCATTGTTCACATTAGTGTTTGTCAGTCATTGTCATGATTTAATTTTATGGATATTGTAAGGTAAATTGTAAGGAATTTAATTTTATCAATAAATAATATTGTTATTAAGTATGATATCAAGTTTTATTCAACGTACTATAGTTTAACTAAGACTTAAAACTTTAAGTAAAGTTTATTAAGTTAATTTTAGGGAACATTGTGGAGTGAAAGAAGATATAGTGTCGAGGATTGAGAAAGGTATGTTGAGATGGTTTGGACATATAGAGAGGATGAACGAAAAGAGATAAATGAAACAAGTATACAAGACGAGTGTGGATGGGAGAGTTGGAAGGGGTCAACCTCAGCGAACCTACCTCAATCAGATTGAGGACGTTTTTAGCAAAGGCCAGCTTAGGAGTACCCTAATTAAGTTCATAACAATGTACCTACCTATATAGTTTAAGTTTAAAAAAATTGGCTCTCAAAAGAAATTTCAATCGTTGTACTGTTGATATTTGGCTCTCCTGACTAATGAGTTTGCCGACCACTGCCCTAGGTATTGTGTTATGTGCTTCAGGAATACAAAGACTAATAGGGATCCTGCCTGCACTCCAAGGATGGATAATCTGGTTGGGGAGCAGTGATTTGTACACAAGTACCTATGGATAATAGCTAAGTCCACTTGACCATGAGCACTTTCAGGGCTGGAGCTGCAGATAACTAGAATAGGGGTGTGTGATTCAGATAGGTTGTTAGAGAGGATCAGGAATGCAAAAGATCAGGAAAGGCTTGAACACATCAGGGGAAGCAGTCTACTGGGGCAATAGGACTTAAGCATAGTCATTAGGCATGCAAACCATCTTGTAGGCTTTCCAGTGTGTGCAATGGAATACGTTAATGAGCGCAATTTCCCTCAGTGCTGAAGCTCTGCTCTATGCCTTTGAACTGACACACCCTGTCAAAATATGTGGAAGTTGAGTATCCTGAGCCCAGACCTCCCATGGAGAATCTAAAGGGAAGAAAGAAGTACTCACATGTTGGCTGCCACTACCTAACTCCCTTGCAGCCAGCTGGATGTAGGAGACTTTGCCAGTAATTCTCGGCTCATTTTCTTTTCAAGATGTCTTTATCCTGGATGTCTGAACTGGTTTGCCCATATCTAGGGGTAGGGAGACATCAATGGAGAGATACATTCCCCGGATGGCCTCCTTCCAGTTCCTGAGATTCTGGGATGTGTACATTATCTCTATTCTCGATGGCTACAGTTGCAGCAGCAATTAGCTTATTTTGACTATTTAAATTTTTTTAAAAAATATATTTTATTGATTTTTTACAGGGAGGAAGGGAGAGAGATAGAGAGTTAGAAACATCGATGAGAGAGAAACATCGATCAGCTGCCTCCTGCACATCTCCTACTGGGGATGTGCCCGCAACCCAGGTACATGCCCTTGGCCGGAATCGAACCCGGGACCCCTCAGTCCGCAAGCCGACGCTCTATCCACTGAGCCAAACCGGTTTCGGCGACTATTTAAATTAATAAGCTGGAAGGATGCAGCTTGTCTCAGATTGTGGCTGAGTGACAGATCTATGCCTTGGCCAGATGCTGAGGTGCCACGGGAAACACCATGTATTCTTGCTGACCTCGGATGGAAAGACAAGTGCCACAAACCACTTGATATTTAGGTTGTACTGGTCATTCACTAAACCTTCCTATGCTTCACAGTGATAAGAAACTCACCTAACAACGGTCATTCCAAAGATCCAAAACAAGGCTAGTTCACTTTGTAATTTCAAAGAGATAGCAGAACCCGCACTATGGCAAGCAATAAAATATTGGTGCAGAGTGCCCTGGAGTAAGCATTAGAGATTACGGAAATATGTTTAGGGATATCATAGGGAATAAAATGATTACCTAAGAAAAGAAGATACATGTGAATAAAATTGATATTGTTTGGGCTTAAAGGACAAACTGTAAGAATATCTCAAATCAGCAACCTCAAAGAGCAACAGAAAAGACAAAAATAAATTTAAGTTAAACAAATTTGAGGGACTTATTTCCTGACTAACGTCCCAAGTTGATTGTCCTTTGTCATGAGTAGACGAATAACCACCACCCTCCCCCCCCCCCCTTTGCCCAGCACCACACTTTCTAACCGGTATTCTCAGGCTGATATCTAGTGATGGCTACAGCTGGCTACACATGTTTAGTAAAGAACAAGCAAGAATTTTGCTTTTGGCAACCCAGGGAGAGACTTTCTCACTAGACAAGCCTGTGTCAGGATGGGAGGAAGAGGTGGTTTTCTTAGACAAGGAGAGACCTGTTCTAGTTTAGAGGAAGATAGACACCACTAGCCTTAAAGCTCCGGGTTTGGTCAGGAATGACGTACTTGCTTAGGCAGGGCTGGGAGGCAGACATGGGAGCAGGTGGGGTGTCTTTGGATGAGCTGGGAGTTAGGTCGGTGGGAGCTCTGCAGAAGGCTCTGCCTGGTCTGGTAGTAGAACAAGGACAGGACTGAATGGAGAAAATCATTTCTGAGCTAGCGGGAAGAGCTAAGTTCTCCAGAGTGTTTGCCATTCATACACTCACTTGGCACCTCAGTTCTCTGATGTTATTTACATTCTTTATAGTCAATATCTCCCCAACTAGATGATCATATGCTTGAGGGCAAGTTTTTATGTTAAGCCTTTAATAGGTTTATGAGATAAGTACTATTTGTTGGCTCTATTTTGCATAGGAGGAAACTGAGGCAGAGAGAGATGAGTAAGCAACTTATCCAGGATGACACAGGTAGGGAGTGGCTCCTTACATTTTTATTAAATAAAAGAGTGAATCAATGAAGAGCAATGTGCACATTTTCAAAAATACCCTTTTCTACTTCCTCAAGCACGTTTAAGATGCCATTTGGAATTCATAATTAAAGTATTGGGCCCTAACCGGTTTGGCTCAGTGGATAGAGCGTCAGCCTGCGGACTCAAGGGTCCCAGGTTCGATTCCGGCCAAGGGCATGTACCTTGGTTGCGGGCACATCCCCAGTAGGGGGCATGGAGGAGGCAGCTGATCGATGTTTCTCTCTCATCGATGTTTCTAACTCTCTATCCCTCTCCCTTCCTCTCTGTAAAAAAATCAATAAAATATATTAAAAAAATAAAGTATTGGAAGAAAACTATTTGAAGGGAGCAACTCAAAGTGAGTGCACTGAGATAGCAAAACAGTCAAAAGGTGATCTTTAATCAGTTCATTTGACTGTAAAATGCAAAACAGTGAAGCCTGTTATCGGAGGCAAGAGATAAAAGACAACTCGAAGTCAAAGATAACAGATTTCAGCAGTCACAATTTCTCTCTGGAAATCACAGCTGTTTTTGTATATGCCAACCAACTGGAACTCATCAAATGCCTTATTGAAAGCCCACAAGGTCCTGGCAGGGCATATAGGAACCTGAGAAGACATGGCTGTCTCTTTCAGGGCCTTACATTTAAAAAAGAATTTGCCATGAGAATTCAAAAGAAAACTGACCTGGTGAGGATGAAAGGACAAGCTTTAGAGCATATTTTCCACCAGGGAGCACAGCCCCCTCCCACTCTATACAATGAGGAAACGAGGAATTCAAAAAAGTGTATGTGCACTGAAAGACTACTATTTTGTAAATATTTATAATTAAAGGTGCATCAGTGTTGACAATGGTCATTCAGTCAATCAACAAGCATTTGGGAAGACCTACTATGTGCTGGGCCCAATGCTAGTTACAGGTTTGTCAGCATAGAAAGCTGTCCCTAGAGTCTGTGCAACTTAAGGAAACTCCTCCACAGAAACCAACAAGCTAGAGTTGCATGTTGACTCAAGTCAGCATCAGCTAGAGAGCCAGCTGGTCTAAAAAGTCATCTGATCACCACTTATCCAATCAACAAATTGCTTCCTTGCTTTTCCTTCTGGCCACCAAAGCAACAGAGGTAGGACTGGAGCTGTCTAGCAAGTGCCCTCACCTTTGGTGACATTTTTCTCATCTCCCTGACTTGACTGTTTTGCTTCCTCCACACTTCTACCCACTGCTGTCCCTAGTGTTGACACTTATACTGATCAAGGCTGCCTTTGAAGTTTCATTTTTACTAGGTTTCATATATCTGCTGCGTCACTGGGGAGTGGGTGCAAACATCTTACCCTCAGAATGAGGCCCTGCAAGTAGTTGCTACGAAATGGGCTGGCTGAGATGAAACTGGTCAGGCTGAAATGGAAATCCCCAAAGAGAAAAATGCAAAACACTCTACTGTTTCTGTCAGGAATGGAAAGATCTGTGGAACCAAAGTGGGAGTAGGGCGTGGATATAGTGCAAAATCGGTTATATGGCAAGAGATAATGAGCTGGGGGCTATGGCTTTCTAGATGAAAGTCTTCAAACATGCAGAATAGTAGAGAAAGAAACCTAATAAATACCCAGACTAAACAAATGTTAACATTATGCCTTTTTGCTTCAACTCATTTGTCTTAAGAATAAGATTTTACAGATCTAATCGAAGCCCCCTTCTGATCTTATTTTCTCCCACCCCATGTGCAGATAATTTTCAAAAAGAATGAGATAGTGTTGCTCAGTGGTTAGAGTGTCGGCCCTCTCACCGAAGAGTTGTAGGTTCAATTCCTGGTCAAGGGCACATATCTGGTCCCACTCAGGGCCCATGCAGGAGGTAACCAATCAATGTCTCTCTCTCTCTCTCTCCCACTCCTTCCCTTCTACTCTCTCTAAAAATCAATGGGAAAAAAATATCTTTGGGTGAGAAATAAAACAAAACAAAAAAGAACGACAGCTACTGAGTCATCATATTGGGATTATTTTCTGTAGTCTCTCACTTGTTTTTGCTTCATATTAAACATAATACAGTTTTGTTAACTGCCAGTCTATTAAATATGTGTGTAAGATAAAGCAAACTAGACCTGGTTCATGTGACATTTCTTAGAGATCACTCATTTTACAGCCTAAAAGACATGGAAACTTAGCATGTCTTCTAAATATTCCCCATTAGGCCCTGGAAGAGAATCTTTCCCTCCGGTCCCCATTCTGAAATTCACCTATTTCAATATACATTTTTCACATGTAGTCTGGGTAGCTGGATAGCACCTCCTCTTAAGGGCATTTCTCTGTGTATGTGATATAAACCAACAGGAATTGGTCTCAGCACTTACTGTATATCAACTCATTTAATCTTCACAACAACCTGTTGAGGTAGATACAGTGATTATCCCCATTTTACTGAAGAGAAAACTCATTTACAAAATGTACTGGCCTTTGTGTGCTTCTGTGAAGGATTAGTATGGCTGTCAGAAGCTCTTGTGGGCAGAGTAAACTGTGGTCCTTGTCGAGTTTTATGTTACTGCTGTGTAGTTACTGGGTCTATAATAGCCTAAAGTGTCAATCCATCTAGTCATTGTGCCAGTGCCCCGTCATAGTGCTACTCCCTTGACTTTCTTCAAATACAGAGCTTCCATTTCTTCATAGAGAATGCACTAGAAGATGAACGAATGTCTCATGGGACCCAGGGGCCCATTTTGCACACAGGAGTGTGTTAGCCATCCCTCTTCTTGAGCATAAGGAAGGACTGGGACTCCACGGAGGGTAATTCAGAGACGTTCAGCACAGCAGCTGGAGACCGCCACAAACAGATGCAGGGGGAGCGGGAAAGAGGGAACCCCTTCAGCCACAGTGCCGCTCTGCCCTCTTCCTTTCATTCCACCTGCTGACCATCTTTTCTATCCCTCCTGGCCTGGCCAGACTGTAGTTATTACTCAAGACCCAGCTTAATCCTGCTCGGCTCCTGTGCAGCGCTCCTGGCCCACTGCACCCACAGTGGCTCCTCACCATACTGATCCTTAATGTTGTGAAATTGGTTCCTCTTCTATCTTGTGTAATTGTTCTCTCTCTCTCTCTCTCTCTCTCTCTCTCTTTCTCTCTCTCTCTCCAAGGAACTTCGAAAGGGCAAGAAAAATATCTTCTATATACCATTGACAAACACTACAAAAATCATTGTGGTGCTAGTTATAGTTATTTTCTGTTTTAATGATATGAAGGGGAGCATCTGGAAGAGACTAGGAAGAGAAAGGGGGTTATTATCATGCAACCCTACCCAATCCAATCCTAAGAGGTAGATGGTGTTGCTTGGGCATTATACAACTACACAGAAACCCTCCAGCCATCAGAGGGGCAACATTCCCTCCATCACTCCAGGCAAAAAATAATATGAACATCTAAGGGATTTTCAAATGCCTTCCTTCCCTGGTTTATAGCAGGCTCAGTGGGATCTGTTATTAGATTGTATCTTATAAGAGAAATTAAACACAAGATAAGGAGTTAAGAACATGGACTCTGGAAACAGATTGCCTGGGATCAAATCCCAGCTCTACCATTTACTAGTTGAGTGACCTTCAGTGAGCTACTTAACCCTCTATGCCTCTGTTTCTTCACCTGGAAAACCAGGGTGATGATACTAGCGCCTATCCCATAAGGTTGTTATGAGGTGTTGATATTCATAAAGTACCTAGAACAGTACCTCATACAAAGTGGCACCATACAAGTGTTTGCTACCATTTTTGTGTCCTACTCTCTCCTAACATTTTCTTTCTACTAAAAAATAGTTTTCAAAGTCCCCAAAGAGCTGCAGCAATCCTGGGAAAGAAGAACAATGTTGGAGGGATCACAATACTAGATATCAAGCTATATTACCAAGCCACAGTTCTCAAAACTGCCTGGTACTGGCACAAGAACAGACATATAGACCAATGGAACAGAACAGAGAACCCAGAAATCGACCCAAGCCATTATGCTCAATTAATATTTGACAAAGAAGGCAAGAGCATACAATGGAGTCAAGACAGTCTCTTCAATAAATGGTGTTGGGAAAATTGGACAGATACATGCAAAGAAAATGAAACTAGACCACTAACTTACACCATACACAAAAATAAACTCAAAAGGGATGGAAAGCCATAAAAATCTTAGAAGAATCCATAGGCAGCAAAATAGCAGACTTATGTTGTAGCAATATCTTTATGTTGTAGCAATGGAAACTAAGGAGAAAATAAACAAATGGGACTACATCAAAATAAAAAGCTTCTACACAGCAAAAGAAACCATCAACAAAACAACAAGAAAGCCCACTGCATGGGAGAACATATTTGCAAATGTTATCTCCAATAAGGGTTTAATCTCCAACATTTACAGGGAACTCATACAACTTAACAAAAGGAAGATAAACAATCCAATTAAAAAATGGGCAAAAGACCTAAAGAGACACTTGTCGAAATAGGACATACAGAAGGCCAAGAGACCTATGAAAACATGCTCAAAGTCACTAATCATCCGAGAGATGCAAATCAAAACAACAATGAAGTACCAGCTCACACCTGTCAGAATGGCTATCATCAACAAATCAAAAAACAACAAGTGCTGGCGAGGATGCGGAGAAAAAAGAACCCTCATGCACTGCTGGTGGGAATGCAGACTGGTGCAGCCACTGTGGAATTTCTTCAAAAAGTTAAATATGGAACTTCCATTTGACCCACTTCTAGGAATATACCCCAAGAAAACAGAAACACCAATCAAAAAGGATATATGCACCCCTATGTTCATAGCAGCACAATTCACCATAGCTTAGATTTGGAAGCAGCCTAAGTGCCCATCAGCAGATGAGTGGATTAAAAAACTGTGGTACATCTACACAATGGAATACTACATGTAGGAATTCTTACCATTTGCAACAGCATGGATGAACCTGGAGAGCATTATGCTAAGCAAAATAAGCCAGTCAGAGAAAGATAAATATCACATCATCTCACTCATTTATGGAATATAATGAACTGATGAACAAAAATAGAACCAGAGACATAGAAGCATTGAACAGACTGTCCAACCAATGAGGGAAGACAGGGGGTGAGGGGATAAGAGATCAACCAAAGGATGTGTATGCATGCATATGAGCATAACCAATGGACACAGACAGTAGGGGGATGAGGGCATGTGCTGGGGGATGGGAGCGGCCAGGGAGAGGTCAATGGGGGGAAAAGGAGACTCATGTAATACTTTAAACAATAAAGAATTTAAATTTAATAAAATAATATTCCATAATTAAAAAATAAAAGAAAAAGCAATTACTGAAAATGTTTTTGAAGTTTTTGATTCCTTTCAAATCATTTTCAGAGTTTTTAAAAAAATTGCTTTAGAAAAAAATTACAAACAGCCTTAGCCTTCTTCAGAAGACTCAATAAAATCATGGCATGTTAGAGCTGTAAGCAACCATCCTAAAGATAATTTTAGGACAGTGGCCATGGATTAGGAGCTCTGGCCCAGAGAGGTGATGAAAGTAGCTCAAGATCAGTCCTCCATGTCCTCTCCCATCACTGGTCACCTGTCTGGACCAGAGTTCTTCCATTTGCACTCAATTCACAAGCTACTATATTTCTTCTCAGGCTGCAAATGTGGATAAATGTGAGAACTGATATACATGTGCCCAAAGGAAGAGAAGTTATACCTCTGTGTGTATGTGAGATTAGTAAGAAAAACATAAAAGGGCAATATGGTTGAGAAATATTCTTTTATCATAATTTTATTTTATCAGTGACTTTGACTATTTCGTCCATTTTTTAAAAATAATTTCTAAAAACTATCTAGTCAAAACACATTTTTTTTTTCAGTCCTAAAGGGCTTTGGCTACTCAAACATCAAACTCACCAGAAGGCACACACTGAGTGTTCGCATCAGGTGGGTTACCGGAAGAACCCCTGGAGCAGGCTTGTATTAGTCAACCTGATATATATGGTTATAATGTATGTCTATGGAAAGCCCCATTCATCACAGCGACTCAAATAGAGCAAAACCCTCACAGATGCCTGGGTGCAAATTCTGTTCTCAAGCAGACCTCCACTGTCCCTCATGATGCTACTGAGCACCCCGCCTCCCAGTGGAAACTAGCCAGGACCCCGTGTGGACAGCTCAGAAATGGCTTTGAACAGGTGCTTCCGCAGTCTCTTTTCAATTCCATTTCCTTGGACGTTGTAAAGGGCTGTCAGATACCAGCGTTAGAGACGCAATGCAAATACCAATCGAACATGTCCCCTATTGCCCTGATGTGACTTTCCTCGGTAGGTATGGAAGCCACCCACGTCAAAAGAATGTGGGGAGGGAGATTGTTATGGATGAAGTTCTTTCCTCGGATGGAGAGGGTGACTCTCTAAAATTCCTGTTATATTCCTGCCCCCGGAGCATCCTCGGGCTTCTGGAAACAGGGGAGAAAAGTGGAGATCATCCCTCCAAGGCACCCCAGATTCCTCATATCTTTTCCTCATGATTATTTCCCAAGTACAAATGCAGATTGTTTTTGAAATCTTAATTCCCTCATTTTTGTCTCCTACTAATTAACTTTATTATTTCAGTGCTCATTAGCACCTCTACTAGAGAACGAAGAAAAGGAAATGAAACTCACCTATAATTAGATGATACTGAGAAAGTATACAGATCAATACTGGAGGAGGAAGAACCATAAAACAAAGTGACTTTAGACATCATGACTTATAGTGGTTAAGATGCCTTAAGATGTGACTGGGGCTGGAGACAAAACATGACTTTGCTTAAGAGCGAAACTTCATTTTAACAACTAAAGACATGTGATTACTTCATATAATAATAAGTCCATGGGTAAGCAGTTCCAAAGTCGGTATAATGGCCCAGCAGGGTGACCAAGGACACAAGCTTTTCCTGTCTCCAGGCCCCACCATCCAAGAGTGTTGGCTTTTCATTGTCATGCTTGTTCACACGTGGAGGCAAGCTGGTCCTCACAATTCCAGGCATCTCTTCCCCTCCTACTGCTTTCGAGACAGGAAGCAGAAGGCAGGGAACAGACTTGCTTCCCATGTCTCCACACCTTATCTAGGAAGAGAGCCCTTCTCTGAAAGCCTCCAGCAGACTGCTCCTTAGGCCACAGCGGCCAGGCCTAGCCACAAGGGATATTTCATTTTCCAGTTTCTATTCGATAATGAGAAGTAGGCAGGGAAGGAGGGGGTTGTAATGACTACAGGGTTAGTATCTGGCACAGGTGAAAACAGACTTATTTGTCAAATAAGAAAACTGAGGCCAAGAGAATTTAAGAAAGTTACATCTAATGTGTGTTGGGCACCCAGTGTATGTTGAACCCACAAGCTAGTTGGTGACAAAATGAAAGCTAAGAGCTGGGTCAGGCTGACCTGCAGCTCTATGCCTTTGTGTGAGATCACAACACAGTCTGTTTAGTATCAGAAGAGAGGAGGGTGCATAGTGAGGAGAAAAACAAACAAGTTTTCTGCATTAGATGAAATTATTTTTTTTAAAAAGGGGGGGAGTGTTATTTGATTCTTCTTGAATAACAGACACAAACACCTTTCTAGTACATACTGAAAGGAGTTCAAGTAGACTTAGGGTGAGGGTGGAAGAAGGAGGAATCCTAGAGCTAGCTGAAACAAACCAAGAATATGTTTTGCAGGAAACAGGATGAGTTTGTTTTTTGTTTTTTTGCTTTTGTTTGGAAGTGAAAGAGAACAATGTTGCAAAAAGACCAGGAACCAATCAGAGAGCGGCACGGATAGACAAAGAGCCTTTAGCAGATATAAGGGGAAGAGCAGAATGCTTGGGGGCAACCATTTGCGTGTCTCTCCTGATCTGGGAGCCTGTGTTTGTTTGTAATAGACTCTTGCCTTGTTTGAACACCTCTGGTCTGCAGCTTCATTCTTCGATTCCGTGAGACAAGACCCTGGGAAGAATACCTGCTCGCCAGTTCCGGTATCAATACTAGCACTGGCAAAAAGATGCACCAGGGAGGAAATTTGAAACTACTGGCTACTATTTAGTAGGTAATATGTTGGGAATCTATGATCCCTGCATAGTACCAACCATTGTCAACCCTGAGACACTCTTCATGTTTGGGGAAATTAGATATGAATTTCTTCTATATCAAGAACCCACAAAGAATGGAGACTCTACCATCCAAATTTGTTATTTAAAAAATGAAAATATAAAAACACTTTACTCTTTTGGAAACTTTTTCTCATCCCTGATTTCGTGAATGAAGGAGCTGAAGCTAAATAAATTTCAATGACTTATGTTAAGTCTCAGTGAGACTCAGTGACACAGTGCAGATCAGTGATCAATGAACTTTTTGTATGATCTCAGGCAGTAGAGCTTTAGCCATACACTTAAGTAGAGTAAATACTTTATTTTTCCGAAGCATGCCAGCTCGGTCTGATTTCCCAGACAACTCGAGCAAAGGCAGGGCCATTGTTAACCTGAATCACCTTTGGAATTCATCTAAAGTCTACTAGACCCTTTCCTAAATGACCTAGAAAACTGTAACTATGGTCCTATTCACTATGGTCCTACAAATAACTTCACATGGAAATTTCTAATGACAACTGTAAGTTGTTTCGTTTGTAGCTTACATATGGAAATCAGAGTTTCAAAATTATACTCTGGTATGAATATTAACAACCCCGAATTATCAATACAAGCTTTGTCCTAAGTAAATGGTTTCAAGACACCTATGCACCGAGGGCATTGCCACAGGTCCCGTGGGCTCTGAGTGTCCTCAGCTACTCCAAGGAAAGAGCGGGGATGGTGTCAAGAGTCTGGGAGCTGAAGAGAAGCAAGTCCAGGCTAGACCAGACTTGGTCTTGCAGGAGCAAATGGGTCTCTACCTCTTCTCAGGCCCCAGGCAGTTCCCAAGATATCTTTTGTGACTAGAAGCAACTGTGGTAGTTAAGATATTGAGGGATGACCTTCTACTCTGTGGAAAGTTTGCTCCCACCTTGAGCAGCACTTGGAGGGAAGAGAGACTTCACTCTCTTCACCCTGTTCCTTAGCTAAGACCTTGTCCTGGTCTAGGACATTGTGCTCAGTCCTTTGGAGAAAGACAGAGGTCTCTTTGTTATAGGCAGGGAAGTCCACATTAGCTTTAGTGCGGAGGCTCATTTTTGCTAACTATGTTACTGTGTAATTCTGTGCATATGAAGAAGCCCAGGAAAATATGAATTTGTAGCCATGTTGGTGCCCTATTGTCTACACATGGTTTTTGTTCCCTAATTCATTTGCTGTAGAGAGAGAGTGAATACTGGAGTCAGAAGGGAATCTAGAGATGGTCTGCTCAGACTCCATCCTTTGACAGAACAGAAAAGACACCCTAAGAAAGCAGCCAAGCCAGAACTATAACCCAGAGCTCCTAATGCCCAGTCTGACCTTCTTTGTTATATAAGAAATGAAGTGCTGCCTTCTCTTCTGTGGCTCCATTTTGGATCACCCATCATGGGAGACATGTCCCCTCCTGGAATCCAGAATGTATCTTACTGTGAAGAAGTTGTTTTATAAATAGAAATTGTTAAAGATTAAATCATACTATACTTAGGTACATTGTGGTATCTTGTGGGCTTACTAGGAAACCTAGTTATTACAGTTTCTATGAAAAAAAATGTATTTAGGGTTCCAAATAACTAACTTGCACATGCAGTTTTGGAATAAAGATGGTTCATAAATAGCCTAAAACTAGAAACCCTGTAGTACAGTTCCTGGAAATTCTCGTGTTGTCTCCATACCCCATGACATGAGATCGCAGCAGATGTTGGTAAGGAGTTCCCCAGGCAGTTCCTCGGGGTCTTTCCTACCTATACTCGTCCAGAATGGCTGCACCTCCAGCAGCTGAGACAAGTCCTTCCTGAAGATGCATGTGTGTCTCCATGTCTATCGCGGAGATTCCACTGAGGTAGACCCTGCTGGTGTGGGGGACATGGAGGTGCACCAGGTCCCCTGTCAGGGAGGGACTCGATGCCCAGCTCCTTTAGGGCCAGCCTTGGCTAGAGAGACACTCTTCCCAAAGTTGTGCCTTCCTGGCATAGTCTGCATCGAGTGACTGAGCTAATATGTCTAGGATCGAGCAAGAGTTCTATTGGGCCTGCATTACAGTTCAACATCTTCTTTTGCCCAATTCTGCTACCTCCCTCTTCCTTTGACAGGTGTTTGTTTTATAAAAGACTTATTTTTTAGACTAGGTTTTGATGTACAGGAAATTTGAGAAAATAGTACAGAAATTTCCCATATACCCAAACCCAGTTTCCCCTATTACTAACATCTTACATTAGTGACATACACTTGTTACAATTAATGAATCAATACTGATATGCTACTATTAACTAAAGTCTGTAGTTTATTTAAATTTCCTTCGTTTTTACCTAATATCCATTGTCTGTTCCAGGATCACGTCTAGAATACCACATTATATATAGATGTTATATCTCTTTAGGCTTTCCTCCTTTCACAGTTTTTAATCCTAATAAATAGCTTACCCCAAATTCTATTTTATCATCAGCTTCCAAAGAAACTAATCTATGATAACTGGTTGCCTACCTAACAGCCAGTCTCCCTTCTTGCTAACAGCATCCCAATTTCTTATGGGCAGCAATGGGCCCAGCCTTAGGACATGAATCCCAATGGATCTAATCCAATAGGGGAATCTCAATCTAGTTTATGAGTGACTGACCCAGGCATGGGCATGTGCCCTGGTCTTAATCAACAGAACACAAGGAGACACCTGCCAGGGGCTTTCTGGAAAGATTTTTCTCCCTATAAAAAAAAATTATCGGAAGGGTTCAAGGAGAAAGGCTTTTTTCACCCACTTCTCTCCCCATTTGCTGAAGGCATGACCTGTGATGCCTAAAACTACAGCACCTCGGGCTCCGAGGCAACGAGGCAACGAAGCAATGCAGAGGACAAAGGCGCCTGGGTGTTTAAGGCACCATTTAGCTGCAGAACCAGCCCTGGAACTGGGATTCTTGTCACATAAATAATAAACGTCCTTAGGTTTAAGACACTGGCAGGTGAGTTCTCTGTTCCTGGCAGCTGAAAGCATTTCTAACATATACTCCCTCAGCCTGGGACAAGAAAGGGGTTTCTATGAGGATTAATATGGCTAACAGGGAGGTAGAGTCTTATAAAACTTTAATAGCAAGCCCAGGCCGCCCAGAGCCTGAATTGACCAGTAGTTCTAAATTAAGGTGGAAATTCTCACCTGTAATTTTAGAGTCTTCTGTCCAGTGCTTGACTCTTTTTAAAAAATATATTTTTCTATTGATATATCTTTCAGAGAGAAAGAGAGAGGGGGAGAGAGATAGAAACATCAATGACAAGAGAGAATCATTGATAGGCTGCCTCTTGCACACCCCACCCTGGGGATTGAGCCCACAACCCAGGCATGTGCCCTGACCGGGAATCGAACTGCAACTTCTGGTTCATAGGTCGACACTCAACCACCAGTGCTTGACTCTTCATGTCTTTTCTCTGCCTCATTCATATCTTGTGCTTCTTCACAAATACAGTTTACTTAAGGCATCTTAAGTCTTTCTTAATTTAATGATCTTTTAACTTCAGCTTCCACTAGAAATTCTCAATATACCTCTGTTGAAATCCTTCAGGGAGAGACTATAATTGACTCAGCACATTTTTTTCTGCCAGGTCATACCACAGGTCACTGGCTAGACTACAGATTGTCTTTGGCACAATGATCCTGTCTTGGTTCAATCAACTGTGTTTGAAGGAAAAGGTCACATGGTATAAAACTGAGCCATTCAGAGCTGCCCCTTCAACAGGATTGTGCAAAGGTTGGGCAGGCACAGTGACACATAGAGTCTAGCACAACAGCAGGTGGGAGCAGAAGGGTACAGGTGTCAATACACTACGTACTTATCACTCATCTCTGTCCTGCCCCCACCAAATTAGTCTGGTTCTAAGACTTTCTGTCTGTTTGTTATTACTGGATACATATCTGTCTCGTGCAAATAAAATACAAGTTGTCTCCAAATAAACTGGAGAGAGAGAGAGAAGAAAAGAAAAAAGAAAAAAGAGAAGAGCTAGAGAAACAGAGAAAGAACAAGAGAAGGAAGGTAGGGAGGAAGAAAGGAAGGAAGGGGAGAGAGGGAGAGAGAGAGAGAGAGAGAGAGAGAGAGAGAGAGAGAATTGTCTTTGACAGACACAGGCAGGTGTTGATGACAAAGACTTGGCACATTAGCAAGAGAGGAAAACAGAAAGCAAAGCCATGGAGGAGTGAGGGCCAAGTCCGCTCCCAACTCAGCCCAGAACCAATAGGAAATAGAGACAGTTTCATGGAAGAAGGAGGTTTTAATGGGTGATACACACTAGGCTAATCCATCAGGCTCCTGCGGTGCAATCCTGCCCCGTGGAAAGCATTCCATGGACTCAGCCACATCGTGGTCATACCATTCTTCCCACGGAAGTGTCATCTCCTTCCCCTGAGCTCAGCAGGATGATGCATTTTCACCGCACATTTCATCAGACAGGCCAAAATAAACTCCATTCCAAAGGGCAAAAGTACCCAATTTACCCCTGGGAATAGGACAAGTAAAGGGAAAACTCGGTCCAACGTATCTGAAAGCACAGAGTAAAACTATGAAAATGGGATTTTACTCCATGACTACCAGAGGTTTCTTGCAAGCATTTGCTTAGCAGAAACCTTGGCTTTCATTCCTCTTTTGATTTTTTTAAGCTGGTTTTTGAACACTACTCAGTAGGTAGTTGGCCTTTTTGATGTTTGGCACTGGCATAAAAAGGATAAGTCATTTAATTTTCTGCAAAGGCGACGAAGCCTGTTTTGTATGTAAAGAGGCAAGCCGCCCGGGCATGTGTGACTGTGCACAAGTGAAAGCTTTTCTTCTTTGAAGGTTCAGAATTAACATGTCTACTGGATTCCAAGGATTGTTCACCAGACCCTGAAATGTGGAAACCAAGTGCAGCAACTTGAAGTGCAGGGTTAAAGCAATTATCGGAAAATTAAGAGGAACTGAAGGACCACTGGTGATGGTAAAGCACTTCTTGTCTTGTCTTCGATTATCCAGGTTGGCTGTCTTCTTACCAAACAGAATACTGGCAATCCAATGGAAAATCCAAAAGGAACTTGAGCTGGCTATGTCCACAGAGCAAGACCAATGATGCAGATAGGTTAGAACACAGGCTAGTGGGGAAGGTTCGTGTAGCCTGAATGGCCCAGATCAGTCACTTGTATGGAATCAAGTTGATGTGATAGAAGTTTAGAATCTGTATATAAACAAGGCCTGAAGGGGCGAGAACAACACTTCAACAGATTATTGAACGTCTAGATGAGCTAGGCTGTGTGCTAAGTGCCAAGAATATATAAATGGAAAAGACAAACATTACCAAGACTATTCCATCTATTTTATCAAATAAATCTCAAATGGGTAAACTGGATATAAGTTTAATTAGATGTCCAGAGAGTCTATGGCAGTGGTTCTCAACCTTGGCTGCACATTAGAATCACCTGGGAATCTTTTTAAAATCCTGATTTCTGGGCCTCATCCTCCAGAAATTGTTTCTTTGTTATGGGGTGGGGCCACAACATTAGTAACAAAGAAACAATTTCCGGAGGATGAGGCCCAGAAATCAGGATTTTAAAAAGATTCCCAGGTGATTCTAATGTGCAGCCAAGGTTGAGAACCACTGGTCTATGGGTTTGGAGGATGATTAAGCCCTTTGAGCTTCATAAACTTTCCAAAGCCTCCAGCCTACCTGAATCCAATCCAATCACCTTAATATGGAACTGAAGGCCTTCTACAATTGGCCTCAATTCTTTCCATTCTTATCCTTTACCAAACCACTCCAGCCCCACATCGTACATTTTAGGGTCAACTCAACTGTTTTCAAATGCACTGTAACCTTGTGGTTTTAGTCAAGCAATTCTCTCAGCCTGGAATATCCTTCCCCCTACATTCTCCATATCCCCCCTTCTTCCTGCCACCAGTCCTTCTGCCCTACCATCGGACTGTGGAATCCCACCTTTTAAAGCTTAACTAAGTGCTAAAGTCTCCATGAAGCCTCCATGAAGAACATCACCGGCTCCTCTTTGTCACAATTGTCATGCCTTCTTTTGGGGTCCTATTACATGTCGTTGTATGCCTCTGTTTGGTGGGCACTGTTTACACCTGGCATTATAGTCATAAGCATAGCTATACCACCGACTAGATTTGTTTTTCTGAAGGAGTCATGGTCTTATCCATTTCCATAATCCTGCTAGATTTATACAGAGTAGGTACTCAACACATGTTTATTAATGTATTGAACAGAGTTGAAGAAGGACAAACAAACCCTGGCCAGATGGCTCAGTTGGTTGGAGCGTCGTCCCATACACCAAAAGATTGCGGGTTTGATTCCAGATCAGGGCACACACCGAGGTTGCAGGTTTGATCCCTGGTCGGGGCATGGCAACCTATCCATGTTTATCCATGTTTTTCTCTCTCTCATCAGTCTCTCTCTCTCTCTCTCTCTCTCTCTCTCTCTCTCTCTCTCAAAATCAGTAAACAGGTGAGGATAAAAATTTTTCTTAAAAGAACAAACAAGATGCAGGAATGTGCCCTCCTTAAATAATCATAGCCAATAAGTGACGTATGGATAGACTACGAAAATTCATTTATCTCCTTTTTTCGTGTCTTTCACAGCATGTTGCCTTTCCCATGACTTCCCCTCCAGACTTCTGTATTTCTTGATATTTCACATTTTTATAACTTATTTTTATTCTGAACCACTCTTCCTTTGTGTTTCTATCTGTACCAGAAAGTCGGTCACTGCAGGAAAGCGTGGATCAGTATATGCTGATACAACTTCCTTATCATCGGAACACTCCCCTGCCCAGACACGTCAAGGAAATAGATATTTTGAAGAAACGTTCACAGCACCATCAATGGGAGGTTTATTTATTCCAGAGCACGTGGGTCAGCTACAGGAGAAGCGTCTGGACAGACAAACCTGAGAAAAGGAGCTTCCCATTTGCAACTAAAACTAACTCTTGCAGAGAGCGAGAGAGGAAAGCAAGGACTGGGGAGAGGATTGTTTTTTGTCAAGAACTACAAACTTTCAGGGTAGAAGGAAGAGCAGGGAAAAGGCTGACAGGGAAGGTGGCCCTTGCATGAATCAAGTTGCTTCTGGCTTCATGGACTTTAAAGGTTTCAAAGGAATAGGGTGATCAACATTATCAATGATAGCTCAGAGACAGTTATATTCGATCAACGATTCAATAAATATTTGTTGAGTTCTACTACGTGGCAGGACTATTCATAGGACTGAGCAGGGCAGACAGGGTCTCTGCCCTCAAACAGCTTTCAGTCTAGTGAGTGGGGGCCAGACCTTAAATAAACAACTGCACAATTAATTGTGGGAAGTGTTACTATGGAAAAGTGAACGGTGCTATGAGAATGTATCATGGGTGTGTAATCTAGTCTGAGTGTAGAGGAGGCTTCTCTGTGGAAATGATCTTTAATGGCCCAAAAAGACAAGTGGATGTCAAGAATTGAAGAGAATTCATTTCAAGCAGAGAGAAGGTGAATGTAGATGCAAGCAAGCCTGGAAGTCAAAATAGAAAGGTAGACCTGAGGGACAAGAAAAATGGAGTGTGGGCTTATATACAGGTGGGACCCACCCCTAACTGCCTGCACTAGCCAGGCCTCCTACAATGTGTTCTTATAGCATCTGTCTCTGTCCTCCAGAGTTTATAATTGGGTGTGCGTACGAGAAAGAGAGATTAAAATCAGTCTCTATTACCAAACTGTAAGGTCCATGAGAGTGAGAATCATGTTGTGTTTTATTCACTATTCTAAGCCCAGGGCCTACCACAGAACCTAGAATATCATATACACTCAATAAATATTTGTGGAATGAATGAATGACCAAGTGGACAAATGATTGGTCTAGGAGTAAGAATGCCTCAAGGTGTTGTGTTCCAATTCCGGTTCCAGCATTAACTCTCTACTGAAAGTGGATATCCGCTTAACCTCTTTGGGACCCACATTTCTCCATGATGGAAATTAATATGTTGAATGAGATTCTCTCTAAACTCTTTCCCAATTCAAAATTCAAATGTGTCATATTCCCACAGGTTTCTTTGTTGTTTCTTTTCTTATTTTCATCTTATCCACTGAACAGTGTGTGTTTTACCCACTGCTTATTAGTGCCTTCTCACAGGCAAAGTCAGGTACTGGCGTATAATGTTAGAATTTTAAGTTTATCCAACCCTGCCCAGTGGAAGCATATCCTGAAGAGCTGGCCTTTCCTCCATCTAAAATGATGTGCATTATCAAAAGACTAACATCAAAGCTGATTACTTTACCAGGAGGTTCCCAGCCAAGCAGCCTTTTGATTTGCTTTTACTACTTACCCACTAAGATAAAGCCAGTTAAAAAACAAAATTCAAAAGCTCTTTTCATTTATACTTTTGGCTTGTCCAGTAAAGCAGATTATCTAAAGCTAATTAATCATCAGAGAGAAACAATTGCTCCTTCTACACCCTGCACTGAACACACACACACACACACACACACACACACACACACACACGATGAAGTTCCAGCATAGTGCATTTAAATAGATGAAAAATTATTAGAATTAACATGATTCTACTTCAGGGGTTTGTTAACATGTGGTCTTTAAAATGCTTGTTTTAAAAAAATGAATTTGTATACGATGACTTATTATTTATTTTTGTGTCTGAAAATATCCCAATTAATAACCTAAAGTATTCCTAGTGACAAGAGTTTGTTTTTTACTCTACTGATTATAACAGAAGGAGAAAATAAGTGCCTAGTTGTTTGTACTAATCTAGGTCATAATAATAATATAAAAATGTAGATTTACAATATTTTAAGCACCTGATCAACTCTATCATTCTTTGGGTATATAAAGCTTCTTTAGGCAGGCAACAACATTATTTTCTAAATTGGTTTGGAGTCCTCTGAAACATTGCTCCTATTTCTCTGAGTGTTTCCATGCAAGAAACCCAAGGCATAAATCTACTGTAGTTTGTGCAAAGACATTTAACACAACAACTATGTATCAGAAGGGAATAGCCATATTCAGGAGAATCTGTCAGGAAAACAGAGGGGGATGTATCAGATCTGAGTTTCAAGCCTGTCTCTTAATTATTCTGCCTCAAACACTTATTTCTTATGCAAGGAAAGCCCATCTTCCCCAACTCAGATGGCCATATTATGAATGCGGACAGTAATGGCTACTCTGGCTATTTGCAAAGACTGAAGATAAGCATTGGGTGCATATTCCAATAATATAAAATACTGTGAAGTAAAGAGTGCTTGGGTGGGACTTTCAGCAATTTTGTGAGAAGTGGTAATGAGCCAAAAAGGATGATGTCTTAGCAAAAAAAAAAAAAAGTGGCATCTATCCTAGTAGAATTTATCTGTTTAATCCACAGGCAGATTCATGAAAGCTTGAGCAATTTTCTTCTTGCCAAGAAAAGTTGCTTTGATGTCTAATTGTTTTCTTGGTGGAAATTACTTTCATTTTATCAAGTACTTTATATACATTGATATTTCATATGTTACCTATTTCTCTTTTAAATCTTTATTACAGATAAAGTTTTATTCAGCTAAAATTTTACATACTATACAATTTATCTACTTAAAGTATACTATTTAATGGCTTTTAGCATATCAGTAATGCATCAATCACCACAATCAATTTTAGAATACAAATATTACCTCCAAAAGAATCCCCCTTCCCTTAGCCATAACCCCACAATCTTCCTATCCCCTTGAGCTCTAGGCAACCACCAGTCTGCTTTCTATCTCTATAGATTTGCCTAGCCCTAGCTAGTTTGCTCAGTGGATAGAGTGTCGGCCTGCAGACTGAAGGGTCCTAGGTTCCATTCGGGTCAAGGGCACATGCCCAGGTTTCGGGCTTGATCCCCAGTTGGGGGAGTGCAGGAGGCAGCCAATCAATGGTTCTCTCTCATCTTTGATGTTTCTCTCTCTCTCTCTCTCTCTCTCTCTCTCTCTCTCACTGTCTCTTCCTCTCTGAAATCAATTTTAAAAAGTATATATAAAAAAAAGATTTGCCTATTCTGGACAGCTCATATAAATGAAATCATACAATCTGTGGACTTCTGTAACTGGCTTCTCTCACTTAGTATACGGTTTTTAAGGATCATCCACATTACAGCAGGCATCAGTACTTAGCTTCTTTCTATTGAAGAATAATATTCCATTGTATGAATATACCACATTTTATTTCTCCACAAATCAGTTGAAGGACATTTGAGTTGTTTTCACTTTGGGGATATTATGAATATTGCTGCTATGAACTTTCGTATACAAGTTTTTGTGAGGATATATGTTTCATTTCTCTTGGATCTGCCTATAGCTAGAAGTGGAATTACTAAATCATATGGCAACTCTATGTTTAACCATTTGAGAAATTGCCAGGCTGTTTACCAAAGCAGCTGCACCATTTTATATTCCCAGCAGAAGTGTACGAGGGTTCCCATTTCTCCACATTCTTGTCAATACTTACTATCTGTCTTTTCTATTACAGCCATTCTAGTGGGTATGAAGCAGTATTTCTGGTGGTTTTTATTTGCATTTCCCTAATGACTGATTATGTTGGACATCTTTTCATGTGCTTATTGGCCATTTGTATATCTTCTTTGGATAAATATCTATTCAGATTATTTGCCCATTTTTAAATTGGGTTATTTGTCTTTTTATTACTGAGTTGTAAAGTTTTTATGGGAGAGAGAAAGAGAGAGAGAGAGAGAGAGAGAGAGAGAGAGAGAGAGAGAAACTTCAATATGTAAAAATATAAACTAACAATTTAATAAATATATCTCAATCACCTACTATGTGTAACTTAGGGCAGTGCCATGTGTGCAGAAGCAAGGAAAAGATGCATCAAGAAGCTTATAATTACTAAGGGGAGAGGGGTAGTGAGACAAATCCACTAGTAGAGGAAAATTACTAGTATATCAGGTTAGAAAATCTGAAAGGGCTTCATGGAAAAGTTGGTGTTTGCAATGGGTCTTTTAAAGTGGGGAGAATTTTGAAAGAGATATCATCAGAGAGAGCATGAGAGGAGCACAGTGGCACTGATGTTCAAGGCAGGACAGGAGAATAGCAAGTAGTTGTTAGAGGGATAGAAAAATATACATCTGAAGAACTTACAAACTTTTTCCAAATTTGATGAAAAACTACAAAACCACAAATCCAAGACTCTCTACAAACCTCAAGCACAAGAAACAAAGAAAACTATAGTAAGACACGTGATTACCAAAATGCTCAAAACGAATGATAAAGAAACAAATCATTGTTTAAAATCAGAGAAAAAAAGACATATATGAAGAACAAAAATAAGATTATTCATTAGAAAAAAAGCAAGTGATAAGACAGTGGAGCAACATCTTTAACTAAAAGAAAAAAACTGTGAACATCAAATTCTATATGCAGGGAAAATATCTTTCAAAACAAGGCAAAATAAATTTTTTTCAAACATAAAAAAGCTGAAAGAATTCATAACCAACAACCCATGAAGTTGTGCTGTGTTATTTGAGAGTGGACTTAGATTCATTTTAAATATATATTGCAAACCACTAAAAATATTCTTTAAAGAAGTATAATTGATATGTTTAGAGAGGAAAAGAAATGGAATCATATTAAGTGCTCAATTAAAACCAGAGAAGGCAGAAAAATAAAAAATAAAAATGAGATGGAAAAAGATATATACCATGCTAATGCTAATCAAGAGAAAGTTGGAGTAAATACATTAATTTCAGACAAAGTAGACTTCAAAACAAGAAAAATTTTCAGAAATAAAGAAGGGCATGGTCCTAACCGGTTTGGCTCAGTGGATAGAGCGTCGGCCTGCAGACTCAAGGGTCCCAGGTTCGATTCTGGTCAAGGGCATGTACCTCGGTTGAGGGCACATCCCCAGAAGGGGGTGTGCAGGAGGCAGCTGATCGATGTTTCTCTCTCATCGATGTTTCTCACTCTCTATCCCTCTACCTTCCTCTCTGTAAAAAATCAATAAAATATATTTTTAAAAAAAGAAGAAGAAGAAGAAGGGCATGGGCCCGAGCCAGTTTGGCTCAGTGGATAGAGTGTCAGCCTGTAGACCAAAGGGTACCAGGTTCGATTCTGGTCAAGGGCACGTACCTTGGTTGCAGGCTCCTCCCTGGCCTAGGCCCTGGTTGGGACTCGTGCAGGAGGCAACAATCAATGTGTTTCTCTCACATCAATGTTTCTTTCTGTCTTTCCCTCTCTCCTCCACTCTCCCTAAAAATAAATGGAAAAATATGCTCAGGTGAGGATTAACAGAAAAAAAAAAGAGGGCACGGCATAAGGATAAAGTGGTAAATTTTTCAAGAAAATATAACAAACCTTAACATACATACACCTAACAACTGAGCATTATAATACATGAAGCAAAAATGATAGAACTTCAAGAAAAAAATAGACAAATATTATAGTTGGAGACCTCAATGCCCATCTTTCAGTAATTGATAGGTCAGGCAGGCAGAACATCAAGAAGAATATAGTTGAACTAAACAGTACCATCCAACACTGTATCTAATTAACATTTATTGAATATTTCATTCAACAATAATAAACACATATTCTTCTCAAGTTCACATGGAATATTCACCAAGATAGACCATATTCTGGGCCACAAAACACACCTAAGCAAATTTAAAAGAATAGAAATCACATAAAGTATGTTCTCAGGCCACAAAAGAATTAAACTAGGTATCAATAACAGAAAGATAGCTGGAAAATCCTAAGATATTTGATCATTAAACAAGACACTTAACTGTGGTGGTTGTTACATGGGTGTATACAAATATTGAAATTTACCAAATTGTATACTTAAATATGTGCAGTTTATTATATGTCAATTATACTTCAAGATAGCTGTTTTTTAAAATGTGTATAATGCAAAGATTCAGGAAAAATTACATTCATATGAGTATTCTTTTACTTGAACCAGATTAAAACTTTTTCCTATTTAAGTATCTTTTGCTGATTAATTCAGTTGGCTATCAGAGACCACTCAAATTCTAAAAGCCTGAGTAATAAGCTAACTGCAGGCACTGCATCTCATTTTGTTTTGTTCCATAAATTGTTCTTTCAGCATCTACATACTTGGTTATGAAGGTAGCAAAGTGAGAGTATGTGGAGAGAAGAAAGCGTCAAAATAAATAATGGTGGGTCAGAAACATTATCTTCTTATACAAAAGACAGCACACTATATTTCTACAAGATATCCTATATCTACATTTTTACTGAGCAGCTCCTAAAGACAAAAATCACATTATTCATGAGTGCTTCATAGAGCATCTGAGGCTTAAGCTTACTATTTGATGAAAACAAGGATGTTCCAACAAATCTTGATTTTGCTCTAAAAGATCTATTTTGCAGCTGCTTAAAACACGTGTGGCCTTCTAAGGCTCTAAAAAAGAAAAGCAGAAGGGCAGATATTACCCATTCTCTTAGACACTATCTGAATATCATGAGGTTCACTTGGTGTAACTCTGTTTTAGACTCTGGGCACGTGGACCTTTGTTTATTTTTGTGGCAGACTTAAGTATCTTTGCAGGCTTTCCCTGGAGATCTGCTGATGACCTCTTTCGTTATGGGATCCTCAAGCAAAGGGAGTGTATCCAGCATTTAACTTGCCTGTCACCTCAAGATATCATTAACTTAATCATATTTAGCCTATTTCTAATCCATTGAGAAGGAAGCTTAATATATTTTATAAATACTTAGTAAGTTAGGTAAAGATATTAAACTATGCCTCTATAAGTTTTATTTTTACAGATAACTTGAATAGCTTTTCTCCAATAAGCCAGCTTCTTCCTTCCTTCCTTTCTTTCTTCCATGAGCTGGCTTTTCTTCCTTAGCACCATTGAAATGTGTCCATTGAGAGGGGCAATAGAACATGGTAGACTCTGTCTAGGACCAGCGGTTCTCAACCTGTGGGTCGCGACCCCTTTGACGGTTGAAGGACCCTTTCACAGGGGTCGCCTAAGACCATTCTGCATATCAGATATTTACATTACGATTCATAACAGTAGCAACATTACAGTTATGAAGTAGCAATGAAAATAATTTTATGGCCCTAGCTGGCTTGGCTCAGTGGATAGAGCATCAGCCTGTGGACTGAAGGGTCCCAGGTTCGATTCTGGCCAAGGGCACATGCCTGGGTTGCGGGCTCAATCCCCAGTGGGGGCCGTGCAGGAGGCAGCCAATCAATGATTCTCTCTCATCATTGCTGTTTCTGTCTCTCTCTCCTTCTCCCTTTCTCTCTGAAATCAATAAATAAATATTTAAAAAATAATAATTTTATGGTTGGGTCACAACGTGAGGAACTGTATTTAAAGGGCCAGAGGTTGAGAACCACTGGTCTAGGACAGTAAATGCTCTTCACTCAATGTGAATTTAATATGTTGTCAGGCCCTAGCCAGTTTGGCTCAGTGGATAGAGCATTGGCCTGTGGACTGAAGAGTCCCGGGTTCAATTCCGGTCAAGGGCACATGCCCGGGTTGTGGACTTGATTTTTAGTAGGGGGCATGCAGGAGGCAGCTGATCAATGATTCTCTCTCATCATTGATATTTCTCTCTCTTCCTCTCTGAAATAAAAAATATATATATTTTAAAAAAACATGTTAGCGGAACCTTTCATATGGACCTTAGTAGAGTGTACTCAGCATTGCTATTTTTTATTTTCTATATATGGATCCTTTTTCCTAACAAAATTGTAAGCTAATTAAAGAGACAGACTGTACCTGCCTCTGTGAGTCTTGATAGTGACCACATCTAACTCTTAATATTGTTCATTTTTTAAAACCTTTGGAAGCTAAATATAAAAGGGGCAGTAGAATTGGAACACTACATCAGCTTAAATCAACATGTGTGGAGCACTACTCTTGATGCCTGTGCTAGACCTGTAGGAAATACAAAACTACATGGCAAGTTGTCACGGAAGTCCAATGAGATGAGGTTGAAGAGGCCCCCTGTGCGACACCGAGGAGTTTGGACTGGATAGGGAACCATCAAAGGGCTTTAAGCAGGGTGAAAGACTGTTTCTTGAAAGACTGGTCTGATGGAATTACATGGGATGTAGTTTTTACTACAGGCAAAAAGACTAAGTGGAGTAGTTAAGGATTGAAGTTGCTCTGCTGTGGGATTAAAACAGAAAAGAGTGGAAGCAGTTCAGGGAGAAAGGAAGATGACAATGGCCAAAGGGTTAATGGACTAGATAAGTCCCAAGTATTTTAACAAATTATTATTTTTTATATATATATATATATACTGGAGGCCTGGTACACAAAATTCATGCATGGGGGGAGGGTCACTCAGCCTGGCCTGCATCCTCTCTAATCTAGGACCCCTCAGGGGATATCCGACTGCTAGTTTAGGCTCAATCTGCAGGGATCACTGGCAGTCAGACATCCCTCTCACAATCCGGGACCTAACTGCTCGCCTGCCTGCCTGCCTGATTGCCCCCAACTGCCCTCTCCTGCCAGCCTGATCTCGCCCCTAACTGCTTGCTCCCCTGCCTGCCTGATGGCCCCTAACCGCCTCTGCCTCAGCCCCCACCACCGAGGCTTTGTCTGGAAGGAATTCGGACATTTGGAAGCTGTCCGATCAATCCGGTCTAATTAGCATATTACCCTTTTATTAGTATAGAATCCTTCTTCTAAAATGGAATTTCTGGGAGTTCACAAAACTTCATACTAGATAACATAAATTTAAAATTAGTTGGTAATGAAATTGGAACAAAGGAATAATTTGGTTAGAAAATAAGATAAAGCCAAGAGTAAGATTGTTATACAAAATGCATGCTGTGAGGAAAAAGCAACCTACTACATGAATCATTGTGCAACTAAGATTAAAAAAGCAAACTAGTTTCTTGGGATAAGCCCAATAGTTGTTTTTTCTTTTTCATTTAAATTCTTTATTGTTTAAAGTATTACATGAGTCTCCTTTTCCCCGCATTGACCTCTCTCCCTGGCTGCTCCCATCCCCCCGCACAGGTCCTCACCCACCTACTGTCTGTGTCCATGGGTTATGCTCATATGCATGCATACACATCCTTTGGTTGATCTCTTATCCCCTCACCCCATGCCTTCCCTCATTGGTTGGACAGTCTGTTCAATGCTTCTATGTCTCTGGTTCTATCTTTGTTCATCAGTTTATGTTGTTCATTATATTCCACAAATGAGTGAGATCATGTGATATATATCTTTCTCTGACTGGCTTATTTCGCTTAGCATAATGCTCTCCAGTTCCATCCATGCTGTTGCAAATGGTAAGAATTCCTTCTTTTTTACAGCAGCATAGTATTCCATTGTGTAGATGTACCACTGTTTTCTAATCCACTCATCTGCTGATGGGCACTTAGGCTGTTTCCAAATCTTAGCTATTGTAAATGATGTTGCTATGAATAGGGGTGCATATATCCTTTCTGATTGGTGTTTCTGTTTTCTTGGGATATAGTCCTAGAAGTGGGATTACTGGGTCAAATGGAAGTTCCATTTTTAATTTTTTGAGGAAACTCCATACTGTTTTCCACAGTGGCTGCACCAGTCTGCATTCCCACCAGCAGTGCACCAGTGTTCCTTTTTCTCCACATCCTCTCCAGCACTTGTCTTTCGTTGATTTGTTGATGATAGCCATTCTGACAGGTGTGAGATGGAACCTCATTGTTGTTTTGATTTGCATCTCTCAGATGATTAGTGACTTTGAGCATGTTTTCATATGTCTCTTAGCCTTCTGTATGTCCTCTTTCAAAAAGTGTCTATTTAGGTCCTTTGCCCATTTTTTTGATTGTTTATTAAGCCCAATAGTTTTTGATGCCAAGAACAGAAAGAAATTTCTCTCTGAGGTTTGAAGACAGAAAATTTTGTGCTTTTTGGTGAACAATAATGGTCCTCAACAATATTCTCAGAGTAAGTATATTCAGTAACATAGGCAGTTGGTACAATACGAAGGTAGGGAGTCAAAATTAGTAAGAATAATGGAATAAAAGCTCAAAGTAATAGGATCTGTTTTTGGCTGATCTGACTTAATTTGGGGATGAATTATTTTTTTAAGCTCTAGGTGTCAAGTTCCTCAAACTGTGACCTATGTACCATCAATATAAACTGAGGTACTTGGTAAAAAATGTGGATTACTGGGCCTCCCCCAAGATGTAATGAATCAGAATCTTTGGGGAAGGGACCTCAGGAATTTAGTTTTTTAAAAAGCTTCCCAAGTAATTCAGATGCATACTGATGTTTGAGAAACTTTGACTAGAGCCAAGGTTTTCAGTCTGAGTAGACTCACTATGGGTGTGAAATGAATTCACTGAGTCATGATGAGCATTTTTAAAAATGAAACACACACAAAAATAAAAAATGAAACACAAAATAGAATAGACTAGAATGTATCAGAATGCCAAGTTGTAAGAATATAGAATAACTATTGTTTAGGGTAAATTTTGTAAATACATACATATTATTACATGAAATATATATAACTTAACATAATAAATACAATGTATGTATTTGTGTGCATATATACAGCATTGTGACTATAATATACACATGATATTATGATATACATAAATATATGTATATAAGGTGTCCCAAAAAATGTATACACACTTTAACAGCTGATAACTTGCTAATTTTTACTCCTTTTCAGGTTAACTGATTTTAAATAATGGGTGAAGCCAGACTAAGCTTTGAACAAAGAAAATTTCTCCTAAAGTGGCACTAGACTTTTTTATGGGGATACATAAAAGATAAAATTTATGGTACAAAATCAGCAACAGTTCATGAATTAAGGGTGCACAAATACAGAACGAAATGATTCTTGATATTTGCAATTCCATTGCTTCATGTTATCAACAGTGCCTGGACCAGAACCGTCATCAGTTTGAAAACAGGCATTGACAAAAAAATTATTCATTTCTGTAGATTCTTTTAAAATTTTTAAATGAACTTTATGTTAATAAACACTAGCTTTATAATCATTCAAAGTGTGTATACATTTATTCATTATCATAATTTATCTTTAAAATTATATACTATATATATTAGTTGCTATGTATTTTTTCCCATGAAAACCACTAGCTAGAGGAATTCTTCAGATAACCTATCCTTTGGGTTGTTTCCTTCGCTCAGTTTTTATTAAACTCTGAGCAGCAGTGAGTCTGAACTCATACCTGTGACAGGAACCCTATAGCCAGGTAGGACTCAGTGACATTTGTGAGGAGCTGAGAAGTTAGACAAGAATGGGAAACTACACAGAAGGCCAGAGACCTCAACGAACTCCCTGACGACAGGCTCAAGAGTCCCCTCAAGACATAATTTGGGGTCCACCAAACACAGAGGTGGAATGAGCAGGTCTGGGTTTATCTCTACAGCTGAGCAGTTCTCCTATCTGACCACTTTCTCTCTCTTCCTAAGTATAACCTCCCCTCCTACCCAGGAAACATCTGATCTTTGTGAACCCAGGGCCTTAAAGTGGAAGCATCTATTCTCTGCCTTCTCCACCTAAGAAATACCCATAGTTCAAGACCAAGCTGAAGATCCACCTTCTTGGTGGAAACTTCCCAAACCCCAGTCAGGCTTTTCTCTGAATTTCTACATTTATTTATTCATTATCATAATTTATCTTTTAAAAATTCATGCATTCACTCAAAACCAGTGTTTATTAAGCACCTATCACGTGGCAGCTCTGAAATGGCAGGAAATGTGCATGGCTTTGAACTCGCCACAGCACTCAGGCAAATGACTGCGTAGTTAAGTACTCAACATACATTGTTGACTAACTAGCTGTTAATATGCATTTTTGCTTCTTACTCATGTTTTTTTCTCATTTTCTTTTTTCTTTTAAGCTGAGTGGTAATAAATGCACAGAAAGAACAAGAATGTTTACAGTAAACTGAGTGGCAGGTAGCTGTGTTCAATTACACTTACCCTTTACTATACAAGGCTGCTCTTGTGTAGATATGACCTTCTTAAATCATATTTAAGCAAATTAAAAACATTTCTCAGAAATCTATATGAATACATCCCAAGCATCATTTAGTCTTAAAAAGCAAGTCAATTGAATGCATAATGAACTCTTTCATTTATTTCGATTTGATCCACCGGAGATGCTTAAATGAATTCACAATATACACACATCTTATGAGGAATATCCTAAACCAAAAGCTAAGAATGACTTGCTCCTTTCTTTGCTAAAGAAGCTGTAGAAGTGAAAATACTACCTTTATGGATTTTTAAGCAATCAAAATATCTTCATGGGATGAAAAATATTTCACTGGATTTTTGTGGTTGAATAGCTTGGAACAGCTAGGAAGCTGGATCCATTAACCTCCTAATAATAAAGCCTTTAAAATATATAATAATATATATTAATTGCTGAACATTTTGAAAACACTGATTAGCACAAAGAAAAAAATTTTTAACAAATCACCTGTAACCCTATCACCTATGAATAAGCACTTGGAATATATCCTTCTAGGTTTGACTTAAGTCTTTAGTTTATCAATTATTTATGTGAAATCTTTGGATTTACAAACCCTGAGGGTGGGCCCTTGTCATCCAGCTTTAGACATAGTGGTAGAATCTTATAAAAGAAAATAATGTGGAACTGGCAGTCTTTTCAGAGTAAATTCATTATGCATCTTTTTAAAAATGTTTTTATTGATTTTAGAGAGAGAGGGAAGGAGAGAGAAACATTGATGAGAGGGAAACATTGTTCAACCGGCCCCCACTGACAACGTGGGCATGTGCCCGACCAGGAATCGAACCAACGACCTCTCAGTGCATGGGACGACACTCAACCAACTAAGCCACACCAGCCAGGGCTATACATATTTCTTAATGCAGCTATTAAAATGGGGGAGGAAAACTATTAACAAAAGGGAACTTTATCACCTGGACAAGATATGCTATTATGCCTTAATGACCAAATTACTCTGCGATATTACTTTTATTCCAGAATTTTATACGCTTAATAAGAAGTGCCAAGATGTGACGTGCTCGGCATTTCACACTCATTTACTGCAATACCTCAGAGCATTATAAAATGTTCGATTGAAATGCAATTTTCCAGCCAAGTTACAGCTCTGCAAAGGGTTAGGGAAACTCAAACCCTAGGTTTTGTCCTAGAGATTTTGAAGTTTAATGTTATTATGACTATCTCACATACCAAGGTAAACCCAATAGTGTTAAGTTACACCCATGAGAATAGTGAAACTACAATCACCAACTCACAACTGACTTAAAACCAGAAAATCCTCACAGACTTAAACTGCTGCTTTAAGGAGACATAACTAACGTCAGTACTGGGAAGATGAAAGCAACTGGATCCCTGCATATTAATGTCAATATGTCAATGCATGTCCGATTATGATGACAACAAGAAAATGGAAGAAGGTCGGGATATCTAAGCGTGGCATTAAAGTCTAGACCAAATTAAATTTGATCAAAGACCAAGGATATTGTAACTACCAATCTTAACTGCATTCAGTTAAGCTTACAGTTGAACCCATAATTTATTTCCGGAATCTCCAAGACATCCTGGCTAGCCCTCTGGAATTTTCTACCTAACAGTTCAGGGATTGAGATAGTTTAAGATTCTAAGCCTATAATAGCACATGTAGATAATTACATGCTGTGGGATGTAATACGATTCCCCGATCCTTTGATAACACTGGGACCTGTTGAATGAGAGCCTGAGTGAAAGCAGTAATTCAAAATTTCCTTCCTTTGTGACTTTTTGGTCTAAATCTCACCATTACTTTTTCATTGTTTGGACCTTATTGTATAAAAAGGCAGGGCGATCCTGATAAGAGCAAAGGAAAGGCTTAGCACAGTTTGGAGGAGGCTGCATGGATTTCCTCCAGAATCAGCACAGGGACCCGCCCAAGGGCCTGGAACCATGGGAACTTCCTACTGAAGGATGTACCAGTCTATAGCTTCATTTTCACCGTAAGATTAACGCGACCTGACTCTGGGTAAAATCCAATACCACAAGTTGGAAGTGCAGGTGAGTTTTCCTTTTTTGTGGATGCCAGTATATTGCTAAGGAGACCCGCAGACTACAGGAAGGGAGAGAAAATGTTTCTCCTGCAACTCCTATGAACTGTGAAGAATTGCAATTATATGCTTGAGGATAACAGCAGCACCAAGCCTCCGAAGGAAAAATACTAAAGCTACTTCTGAAAACCCATGAATGCCACCTATTATGCTCACAGATACCCTAGCCAAAAGGATTTGCTTCTTTCAACTGCCCTGCAACTCGCAGCTGTGACTGTCACATTCTTGAGGTGAAGCTGTGCTCCATGTCCACTTTAGCTGGATCTGCCCATGAAAGCTGCCAACCACAAATATGCAGCCACTGGAACATCCTGCCCTCCCCTCACTCCCGTAAACACTGTGGATACTGCTTGACTTATTAAAGTGATAAGCGATGGTACCGGAGCCGTGCTTCTCAACAGGGGCTGATTTTATCTCCCAGGGCGCATCTGGCAATGTCTCAAAACATTTTTGATGAGCACAACTGGGGCGGGGGTGGCAGTGGTTGTTGCCACTGGCATCAGGTGGGTAGAGGCCAGAGATGCTGCTAAACATCCTATCTTACTTAATACAATCAGATCCAAACAATGAAAAAGTAACGATGAGACTTAAACCAAAAAATCACAAAGGAACAGACCTTCCACAGAAAAGTATTACCTTGCCTAAATTGTGCCTAGGTTAAAATACTCTGAACTATTTTTTTTTCATAACTGCTCTGTGGAAGTAGATGGGATAGGACTGTTTTTATTTGCTCCCTTTTCTCTACCCCTCAAAACTTTCTCCTCTACCTTTGTATAACTGCTTTCACCTACATCTATGGCTTCTTACTGAAAGACACCCGGGGTCACTTTTAGCACAAAACAAATGTTTCTCTCTTCCAGGAGCCAAATGGTCAGTGCTAACTTTTCAAGTGTCCTCAACTGCTTTGATGAATTGATATTCTTCTCTAGCTGGTGAAGAAAAACAACACAGATAATGGTCTCTGCAGCTGTTAGGAGGTTTGTAGTGTGTGTGTGTGTGTGTGTGTGTGTCTAGATTAGCTCCCTGGCTACATTAATTCTTGCACTTGACCAAGCAAAATGCCCCATTCCTTGACCAAGCAAAATGCCCCATTCCTAAAATAGGGTAGTCAAAGAAACCAGATCAACCTGGAAGGAAACATGAAACCGTGGGAAACAAGATAAGCCCGAGTATTCAATCACCTCATTTCAGAAGAATCAAAGTCTTACAATGCCAAGGCCACTTGCTAAAGTCCAGAAAAAGAAACATTGGAAGAAGACAGAAATAGTGACGAAGGTGCAGTGAGAGATAGGCCAAGCTAGAAATTAAGGTTGGAAGTCCCGGGAAGAAAATACTTTTTCCCCATAGCTACCTCATGACTATTCCCCCACAAATAGAGGCACTGCCTGCCTTCCTAAAAGCCCCAAAGGATAACCCATGTTCTCCTTTGGTTATACATCACAGAGCTCACAGCCCTATTCTAATGGAAAGGAAGATGCCTCTAAATCTAGGAATGTTTGAGTCTGGAAGCAGAGAGGCCCAAACGACCTGATAAGCCCTTATCTGCTATCACCCTTTGACATAGAACATATTTTCATTCTGTGTGCCTGTGTTACAGACAATATAATGTGAAGGGAAAAGGCAAGTCTTTACCAAAAGCCATACTTTTTTTGGGGGGGGGTATTGACTTGAATTTATAATTAAGCAGAGTGATATAAAAAAATGATCCCCTTTGC
>NW_005871360.1:552077-589295 GCF_000147115.1 Myotis lucifugus
ACCCCCCCACCCCCCACCCCCCTCTCTCCCCATCTATTCTTTCAGGCATGTAGCCTGTGGGTTCACCATTAGACATTTATCCCTCCTTGCTACTTACACTCCAGCTGCATAAGGAAGTGTGGTTTTTCACACTTCAGGATTCTGCTTCCTGCTCCCATTCCCTTTAACACACTATTCCTCACCCTCACCCCCACTCTTGTTTTCCCTTTCTTAAGATTTAGGCTCAGGTGTCATTTTTAGGGAACTTCCCTTTTGACCCTACCCTCACCCCTTTTCTGCGCTTCTATAACAACCAGTTATATCTCCATCATTATACTTAAAACATTTTCACATCTCGTCACATTTCCAGTGGATCTCAAATGTTTAGTGAGCATAATATTCACTTGAGGAGTTTGCTAAAAATACTCTTGCCTTGTACAAAGATTTTGAGTTACTAAATGTGGGGTAGACCCAGGAGATTGCATTTGTAAATAAAACCTTCCTTAATTATCCTGATGCTGTTGTCCACCAACAACACTGAAGAACTTGGCCTTGTCTGCACCCTGAGCCCCTTGACACTGAAGGCTAGAAGCTGTCTTTAGTTATCTTCATATCCCCAGCCCCAATCCAGGACCAATTCGTGGCACAAAGCAAGCCCATGTTCAAAAAATATTGTTGAATAAATGCATCCTGAAACATCTCTGGTTGAAAAAATAAATCTTATCTAATAAAGAGGGAATATGCAAATTGACCATCACACCATAACGGTCAAGATGGCTGCACCCACAGCAGAGGCAGGGATTCCGTAATACAAGATGGCTGCACCCACAGTGGAGGCTGAGTTCCTGTAACAAGCCTTAAGGAGCAATCAGCAGGGACCTGAGGCTGTGTGGCACTTGGCCAGGGCAGGGGACCTGAGGCTGTGCCCCCTGCCTGGTGGGGCTTGACAGGGTACCTCAGGCCATGTCCCCCACCCGGCGGAGCTTGACGGGGGACCTCAGGCTGTGCCCCTCGCCTGGCAGGGTTTGACCTCAGGCCGCACCCCCAGTCCCAGTGCTGGGCCAGGGGACCTCAGGCCATGCCCCCCTCCCCGGCACCGGGCCAGGGGACCTGAGGCTGTGCCCCCTGCCCAGCAGGACTTGACAGGGGACCTGAGGCCGCACTCCCACCCAGCAGAGCTTGACGGGTGACCTCAGGCCATGCCCCCTCGCCCATGCCAGGGGACCTCAAGGTACAACCCTCAGCCCAGGCCAGGGGACCTCAGGCCACGCCCCCCGCCCTGGCACTGGGCCAGGTGACCTGAGGCCAAGACCCCCAACCAGTGGGGCTTGATGGGGGTGGGGCTGGTTGGGTCTGGATCTAGCCCAATGGGGGTGGGGCCGGCCGGGTATGGGTCAAAATCGCGCACGTAGGTAGGCAGGGACTTGATTCTGGGTCCCTCGGCGTGCCCCAGACTCTGACAGGAGGAAGATTTTCATATACATTTTACTAATTTTCTTTCATCTCTGATACTTCTATTATAGAGAAAGGGCAAATAGCAATATTAAAATATTTCCTCTAATTAACCCTCTTTTAATGTGCACGAATTTTGTGCACCAGGTCACTAGTACCAAATAAATTCTTAACATGGAAGAGTTGAGAGGGTGAGGCCAGGAGAAAAATTAGAAGGTAGGTTGATGGAAAATCCCTGGGTCCAACCTCCAGTTGCTTCATATCTTGCTAAGAAACAGGACTGCAAGTCTCTTCACTTTCAGCATCAGCTCCCATTACTGAGCTTCTCTCTGCCCATCATGCCTGGTGTTATGCCAATCAGCTCCCTGTAGACTTTTTTTTCTGGAAGACTTTTATATCATCTTTATACTGCATCCCACACCCTTCTAGTATGGCAGTCAGGAGAAGGCTTTATGTTAAAGGCCCTCCTGTGCTTTGTGATCATCCATTCTTAATCAGCAGTGTCAGCCTGAGACAGAATGTGTTAGAGCTCAATTTGAAGGAAGGCCAGGAGAGAGTCTTGTAATACCATGCCACCCCATTCTTAGACAAATATAGAGAATAATCTGTTTGTACAACTAGGAAAACCAGGGAAGGAATACCGATCCTGGTTTGTAAAGCAAAGTCTCATGTGTGCTCTATTTGGTGCAGAGGTTGGCCAGATTAGGAAAGAAAAAGGGAGTGTGTGCACATATGTGGGTATGTGGTTAAAACTGAGCTGGCCAAGAATGTTCTAGTTTCCTAATAGTGCAAAATGGGTTTGATTCTTTGTCCTTGTGTCTCCCATCCTGGCTCAGTGGGAGCTGAAAATATTCTTCGCCCAACCTTCAGGGTCAAAGAGTTGTGGGTTATTGGAATGCTATTTTGTTTTCAGGCTGTTTGATGTTAGTGGCTTGATTACCAATATAGTGGTATAGCAAAGAGTTTCATTTTGGGAGGTCTTAGTACCAGATGTCAACAAATACTAAGAAAAACATTCCTTTATGTCACACACATACACACACAACTCGGAAGTCCCCCCTCCTCACAACAAATCCCTTTCCAAACATTTCATCTTAAAAGCTTTCTATTTAAATATTTTAAATACATTTTTATTGTGGAATAATCTTAGGTTTACAGAAAAGTTCCAAAGAAAGTAAGAGAGTTCTTGTATACCCTTCAGCAATTTCTCATTATATAGCTCTGGTCCACGCCTGCACCAGGGAATGACAAACTACAGCAGCTTGCAAACCAAATCTGGCCTGCCACCTGTTTTAGTAGGACCTGCAAGCAAAAAAAAAAAAAGGTTTTTATATTTTTAAATGGTTGAAAAAGTCAAAATAAGAATAATATTCCATGACACAGGAAAAGTGTATGAACTTCCAAATTCAGCTTTCATAAATAAAGTTTTATTGGAACACAGCCATGCCCATTCCTTTATATAGTGTCTGTTGACCTTTACTCCTATAGTGGCAGAGTTGAGTGGTTGTAACAATAGACCATAGAGCCACATCCTCCCAAGTCTTTACTTTCTGGTCTTTTACAGAAAAAGATTGCAGGCTCCTGGTCTAAGCTAAGAGGTAAACATTGTTGCATTGCTATTAACTAAATTACACACTTAATAACACCGGTTTTTCCATTAATGGTTCACCATGCAATCCAGGATACCACACTGCCTTTAGCAAACACGTATGTACACCCGCCTCTGTTTACTCACCGGATGCACGGTCCTACTTTGGAAAATATTCCTGCCTAACAAATGAATTTCAGCTGGCCACTTGAACAGGGTTTGTTTTTGCTGTTTGTTTGGGGTTGTTTACACTTTTTACACAATAGCCAGACAATTTAATTCAACATCTGGGCTTGGAACGCTGCGAACTTGAAGATGGAGGAAGAGCTCTATTTGTTCAAGTGGTCCAATGTTGGGCCAGCCAGGGTACCAAGTCAGGCTCTTCAGAAAAAAGGCTGGTTCCCAAAGCCCTCCCGCGTTCGGTGGCCCCTGCCCCAGCTCCCTGTCCTTTGTTTCCTCCTTCCCCAGCCTGGCCTGTGAACGGCGCGGCTCTCCCTTTCACCCGGCTGCCGCGCCTTTCAAGGGGCTCCGCAGGCACAGGCGGGCGGCGTCCGGTTGCCGGGCAACGGCGGCAAAGCAGCACACGCTGCCGCCAGGCCGAGACACATCCGCACCAGCCCGTCTGCGCTGCGAGCCTGTGGCCTGATTTCTCCCCCTCCATTGTTGTAGCTAACACAAAAGGCTACAACTCCAGTGTGGCCATGGGGCCTGCATTGAATTACGCGCCAGGCCATTCTTTGGGCCAGAGCCTTTGTGGGTTGAGATGCGTTCCTTCCCGGAGCCAGAAACTCTGGGCCTGTCACACGCAAGCCTAAGCGCTTCTCAAGCGTGGGCGAGTCTCCCTCCCTCCCTGCACGGTATCCACCCACCTACCGCCTTTGTAACTTTCAGCTGGCGGCCAGGCCCTCGTTTGCCTTTTGGCTGCTATGAGATCACTCCAGCTGCGGTCTTGGACATTCCTCCCCACTCGCTTCCTTTTCTCTCAAGTCAAGCGTCGCATATAAAATCCCAGGCCTATTTGGTCATCTTTGCTTATCTCTTTCTCAACCATTCCCAGCTCCCCCATCCCTCTCGCTCAGTGTCTAAGGCTGCTGTTGCCATGGAACTCAAAACAATTCAGGAGATGAAGGGAGCTTTTCTATGGTGTCCGCCCAAATCCCAAACTTCAGAGGCTGAAGTCAGCGCAGAGTCCTTGGGATTCCCCAACGCTCCCTGTCCTCCAGTCTGAGGGTGAGGTAATTCACCGCCCTCTCATTCCCTGACCCAGTGTTCAACGCCGTGTTCGGGTCCGGGAAAATTCAGTGGTGAATTGGGAAGAGAAATGTTAAACCACGCTTAGGAGCAATTGCATATAAAAGCAGGAAGTGATCTCCCTGCACAGGAAAAACATCCCAAGATAGGGGTCTATTTTTCTTCAACAGTGTAACCTCCACAAAGAGCATTACGTCAGCATTTAATACCCATTCTTACTTGCTAAGCGAGATGTGCATGAAGCTAATGCTACACTACCCTCTTTTTCTTTTATTTAGCTATCATCAATGTGCAATGCCTGCTGTTCAGCTAGGGTTCCCAAGTGTAGGCTTCACACACACGGCCAACCGTGGACAGGGGTGGAGGCGCAGGCACGTGTGGAAATCCAGGTGTACCAGGTGCAGCCTTCTGCCATCTCTTTGTGCTTCATTATTCCGGCTCCCTTCCCCATAACATTCTGTTAAAAGCGAGGCATAATGAAATAAATAGGTAGGCCATGAGAGGAATTCAAACTATACTGTGATAACTTATTTTTAATACAGAACTCATATTATGTGGGTGGAAGGAAATGAGAAAAAAGCCTATATGCCTTGAATCTATTTTAATGCCTTTTTCTGAAGAGCCTGATTTGGTACGCTGTCTGGCTGAACATTGGACTACTTGAACAAATATAGCTCCTCCTCCATCTTCAAGTTCGCAGCGTTCCAAGCCCAGATGTTGAATTAAATTGATGTCAAACTCCAGTTATCATAAATCAATCAAATATTTGTCAACTTATGTGGCACAAGCAGATGCCCAATGAACATGAACCCTGCCTGTAGCCTAAATGAGTGTGAACCAGCCGAACACTACTGCTGACGCCTTCTAAGATCACAGCTTCCTGCCAAGCAATTGAGTGGGGGACAAGGGAAGTTCCAAAAGCTATAACATTGTCTTTCCTCAAGGTATTACTTAGTTTTAAAAAATGAAACTAGCATACATGAAATAATTCCAAGTGACAAAGGTGATAAAATTAGCTATTCATAGCTTGAAACTTTTCTCAGTAATAATAGCTAAACTTTCACAGTAACCCTAGGAAATTATTGGTACTATTATTGTCCCTATTTTACATGTATGGAAACTTAAGAAATAATTCCGGACTTCTTCCTCTATCATATATATATATATATATATATATATATATATATATATATATATAAACACTAAAGGCCTGATGCATGAAAATTCATGCAAGAAAAAGACGAGGGAGGTGCTTATTAATTGCCTGCAGTATTTCAGGTATGGTTCCAGGAAAGATAAGTCATATATTCAAATGACCACACTTTGGAAACCTGGACTTAGTGAATATGTGCAGGCCAATAGAAGGGAGAGAATGCTATAATCAAGAGCACTGAGAAGTTTGAAGAACCTTAGTCAGAGATTATAGGAAGGAAACTAGGGTGATGGTAGTAAACTCACTTCAGTTATCTAGCAAATATGGAATAAGGCTGTCGGGGGCGTGGGGAGTCTCTGGAAGGAGGGGCCCCAAGCCTCAACCACAGACCAGAGGTGACATGACAGTTGTGTAACAGGGCCTTCAGCAAGCAGATGAAGAAAGGAAAGAAGTGATGTAAGAGGCACTTAGGAAAGAGTCTTAGCCACTGATTTACTTGGGGAAATGAGATGAAGGAGTAAAAAGTGATGGGGTTTTTAAATTTGCAGAAGTTTATTATAATAAATACCTCCCAAAGGGTCTCCAAGAGTTAGCTCGGCAACCCAGAGTGCCTAACACACCCAGGGTAGTTTACTGACAACAAATCTGAACCAATAGATAAATATGAAATTATTTCACATTATGTAAAACAGTGTGCTAGGCACATAGTAGAAGCTAATTGAATATGTATTGATTGACCGACTGCTTGAATAAATTGAAGAACGAAGATATGGGCAAATTCTTTTCTTCAAATCAGTGTGATTTAGAGTCTGCCCTTGTCACTGTCTGAAGGCGCTCAAGGCAAGGAGGTGCAATGGCAAGGACCAGGAGACCTGGGCTCTGCCTCTAGCTTGCACGTAACACCTTAAAAAGGTCATTTCATCCCTCTGGACTTAGTGTCCTTGCCCGTTACATGCTGAGATTGGGCCAAGTAATCTAAAGTACAAAAATCCAAATTTTCATACGCTGGTTTCTCTTCAGATCGCATAAATTTTTCGCTGTTTACTAATGATTTCCGTGGAGAGGAACAATTCTGAGAAAGAAAAAAAAAATCCAAATTTTACAAATGTATATCCACCCAAAGCATTTGAAGAAAAATAAATGAAGCATTTTGTTTGCACAGAGCAGAGCTTAGCCATTGTCTCCAAAGCTAATAGAAGTGCATCTCACTAAACAGTAAAGGAGACACTGGTGGTATTTCTAGGCTCTTTCCCGCTAAGAATCCTGGCAGTTTTCCCTAGTGTGCAGGGACCTTCCCATCATTTTGATTCCCATGATTTCAACTCCTGGGAATTTCCTCAGAGGAGCAGTTTCTTTGGCAACTTCATGCTCACAGCCACCGTAGTATCAATAGGAGTGACGTAGACATGTCAGTCGGGGAACAGGCCTCTTCTGGGCAGTGGGGAAAGGAGCCGCCACCTTTTATTACCAAAAATAAACACAGAAGACACAAAAGATTGTATTACACTTGTCACATATGGTGGCGTCCGTTGAAGATGAAACTAAACTCTCTTCCATAAAATAAACTGCTTTGTGTGTGTTTCAAAGGCATTTTATGCTGCATAACATGAAATTAGCTCCAGCTCCAGCCCTTTGAGCTTTGCATGTATATGTGGATATATTGTCTAAAACAAAAGTAGATTGAATTCTTTCTTATACTTACCCTCCCAGGAAAATATAACACTATTTTTTCAAAAGCTAAAATTGTTTGGGGAGAGCTTGACTATAAACAATGAAGCACTTAAATAGTAAATAGTCCCAGGAAGTTGTGCTGGTGGTCAAGTTCACTGTGCTTTGCTTCGTAGACTGGGCTTGGATTCCCTCCCGTTTAGTCCCATGCTCTTCACAGTGGAGTCCAAGGATCAGCAGCAACAGGATCACCTGGGAGTTTGGTAGAAATGCAGAATCTCAAGCCCTAGCCCAGACCTACTGCACCAAAATCTGCATTTCAACAGGAACCCAGGTGCTTTCTACACACATTACCAATGGAAAAGCACCCTTCAGTGGAAATGATATTTTAAAAGTATTTTACTGAAAAAACCAAGATGGTGGCACAGGTAAACACCGGAGATTGCTGCTTAGCACAACCACTTCAAGAATACAACTAAAAGACGGAACGGACATCATCCAGAACCACAGGAAGGCTGGCTGAGTGGAAATTCTACAACTAGAAGGAAAGAGAAAAGCATATCGAGACTCAGAGGAGGTGCGGTGCGGAAGTAAAGTACAGAGGTACGGAGGCGCATGCAGAGAGGGCTGGCGGCTGAGGACACAGTTGTCTTTTTCAATCGGGAGGGAGTCTCAAGCTCTGAGCTCCAGTTCCGGGTGAGTCTCTGGGGATCCAGACTCATACGGGAGAAACTGTACTGTCTGGCATCGGTTGGAACTCGAGGGCAGCTTTCTCTCGGAGGTGCTTGCAGCGATTGCCAGGACACTGAGAAGTGGGGCCTCTGAGGGCAGCCATAGCTGCTTGCTCTGCCCTGTTGATCCCCTGGAATGCCGCCCCGCCCAAGCCAGGCACGGAGGCTTTTGCATATGAAAGGCCTGGCCCTTTGCAATCTGAAAATTACCTAACAAACTGCAGCTGGCCCAAGGCCCTTCACAGCTGGCTCCTGCTGAGTAGCCTCAGACAGAGGCTAGATTAGCACCTCCTTAGAGATCCAGGAGCCAGTGTGCCTGGTGGTCAGAGTGGGACCATCCAGATTGCAGCTCCTCGGATCCATAAAGGACACACTCAGGGGGGCAGACTCAGTGAGCACCAAAGCCCCACTGAAGCAAGTCTTGCCCCAGAGGGGTGTCTCCAGCACAGAAGTTCTCCCACTGCAGACACAGCTGATTCTCACAGCCAATTGGCCTGGAGGTCAATTCCTCCCAGTGATACCTACAACAATCAAGGCTTAACTACAACAAGACTGTGCACAAAGCCCACAAGGAGGTGCACCAAGAGTGTCCTCCTCAGGTAATTGGGGAGGCTGAGCCACTGGGCCCTATAGGACACCTAGCACAGATAGCCACTCTATCAACACAGGGAAGCATAAAAAATGCGGAGACAAAGAAACAGGACACAAATGACAGAAGTGGAGGAAAGCAAACTACTGGATATAGAGTTCAAAACCACACTTTTAAGGTTTTTCAAGAACTTTCTAGAAACCGCTGATAAATTTAGTAAGACCCTCAAAAAGACTGGTGAGACCGCCGATAAATGTAGTGAGACCCTCAAGAAATCTAGTGAGACTCTCGAGGTTATGAAAAAGGACCAACTAGAAATTAAGCATACACTGACTGAAATAAAGGATATTATGCAAAGTTCCAACAGCAGACTAAAGGATCGCAAGAATCAAGTCAAAGATTTGAAATACAAAGAAGCAAAAAACACCCAACCGGAAAAACAAAAAGAAAAAAGAATCCAAAAATATGAAGATAGTGTAAGGAGCCTCTGGGACAACTTCAAACGTACCAACATCCGAATTATGGGGGTGCCAGAAGAAGAGAGACAGCAAGATATTGAAAACCTATTTGAAGAAATAATGACAGAAAACTTCCCCTACCTGGTGAAAGAAATAGACTTACAAGTCCAGGAAGCACAGAGAACCCCAAACAAAAGGAATCCAAAGAGGACCACACCAAGACACATCATAATTAAAATGCCAAGAGCAAAAGACAAAGAGAGAATCTTAAAAGCAGCAAGAGAAAGACAGTCAGTTACCTACAAGGGAATACCCATACGACTGTCAGCTGATTTCTCAACAGAAACCATGCAGGCCAGAAGGGAGTGGCAATACATATTCAAAGTGATGAATGCCAAGAACCTACAACCAAGATTACTTTATCCAGCAAAGCTATCATTCAGCAGTGAAGGTCAGATAAAGAGCTTCACAGATAAGGAAAAGCTAAAGGAGTTCATCACCACCAAACCAGTATTATATGAAATGCTGAAAGGTATCCTTTAAGAAGAGGAAGAAGAAGAAAAAGGTAAAGATACAAATTATGAACAACAAATATGCATCTATCAACAAGTGAATCTAAGAATCAAGTGAATAAATAATCTGATGAACAGAATAAACTGGTGATTATAATAGAATCAGGGGCATAGAAAGGGAGTGGACTGACTATTCTTGGGGGGAAAGGGGGTGTGGGGGATGTGGGAAGAGACTGGACAAAAATTGTACACCTATGGATGAGAACAGTGGGTGGGGAGTGAGGGCGGAGGGTGGGGTGGGAACCGGGTGGAGGGGAGCTATGGGGGGAAAAAAGAGGAACAACTATAATAATCTGAACAATAAAGATTTAATTTAAAAAAATAAAATAAAAGTATTTTACTACTCTAGCTAGTTTGGCTCAGTGGATAGAGTGTTGGCCTGCGGGACTGAGGGGTCCTGGGTTCGATTGGGTCAAGGGCACATGCCCAGGTTGCAGGCTCAATCCCCAGTCGGGGGCGTGCAGGAGGCAGCCGATTGGTGATTCTCTCTCATCGTTGATGTTACTCTCTTTCTCTCTCCCTTCCTCTCTGAAATCAATTTAAAAAATATATTTTTAAGTGTTTTACTTATTGCAAAATGGCAGTTTTTTGAGAAAATAAAGTTGCAGAAATTATTGGCTACCTCTGTCAAAAATGGGACTACATCCTCCCTAGTGACAGAGAATAATAAAATACAGCAATGCTATCATTAGTTTAAGAAAATGCTAGCAGACACCTACTATCAGTGAAGTTTTCATTTGGGGTGATTTGTGGGCGGCTCTATCTACATTCTCTTGACACAGCCTTCCTGTGACCAAACACACACTTTTGGAAGATGACTGAGGTTAAGGGTGCAATCTGGCCACAGAAAGGAGAAAAGTTCACTGACCCTTGCTGGCCTGTGACCTTGACCTCATTCGCTAACCAAATGAGCTAATCAGCCACGGACATTAGAGAGCATTATGTGTTGATTAAACCAAAGCATAAGAAGAACTTGCAAAAGATCAGCTATACAGATGTTTCTACCGTGATCACCCATGTTTATTAACATAGTATGAGAAGCACATATACAAATTCTCTTTCATCTTTTATTATCTTTTCCCCATTGTACTGCAGATCAGGGACTTGAAGTCAGGAGATTCTCTTTCGTAGCACTCTAGCCTTTCCCTCCAAAGCACTTAAAACAAATTAAAATTATAAGTTTATTTTTGTGTTTATTCTTTTATAATAGTTTCCACTACTAAACTCTCCAAGGGCAGAGATATTCCCCTCTGGTTCATCCAACACTTAGCAAGATCCCAAGACACACTTGTAGCAAATGTGGATCATATCTCTAAAACCAAACCTACCTAAACTACCTGGTAACATTCAATAAACAGTGAATATTCTATTATGCTAGAGAATGGAGATGGAATTTACCCTGCCTTTTAGAATCTTATATTTTAGTAAAAAGAAATTTATAATAACATTAATAGCTAACATTGTAGTCAGTATTCCAAGCACGTGACACTGTTAACATACTGATTCCAACTTATCCTAGAAGGTAGATATTATGATTATCTCCATTCCCCAGGTGTAGAAAATGAGGCTCAGAGAGGTTAAGTAACTTGCCCAAGGCCACACATTTAGTACAGGGTGGACCTGTATGTGAACAGAAGCCATCGTCTTCATAAGGCACCACCTGCCCGCTAATAAGCCATGAGAAACTATCAGAGAGGGAGCCACAGGATCTAAGGAAGCAGATGGAGGATAACTAGTTCCAAGCTCAACCTGTGCTCTGCAGACAAATAACTGAAAGCAAACCCTGCCTGTGAAGATTTCCCTGGGGAGGTCCCTGTGAGGTGCAGCCCGCAGCCCAGGGCTCCCTGGGGTTGGAGTCGGGCTGGAGTCAGGCTCACCTTTCCTCAGCTTGCTCGTTTTAGCCTTGGTAGCAGCAGCGCTTCCAATCCATTCAAAATACATTGGACCTACACAGAGAGCTGGGTGCAGGAACTGAGCAGTGGCTTCGACGATTGAATGGATTCGGAGGAAGTTTGAACAGGATACCAATGACACATTCAGAATGTAGGACACAACAGGATAATCACTTACCTAGACACAATGCATATGACTGTTTTCCTCCCGGCCCACCCCCCACCTGTATTCTCCCTTCCTCCCCTTCTGGGGAAGGACTTCTCTTTGGTCTTCACATACATTAGGGTCTTTCAAGTGGAATCACTTCCTTTAATTCCCGATAGGTTCTGAGTGTGACCTCAGGTTCCGCTTCATGGGTTTCTGGCTGAGATACCGTCAGAACTCACATTTCCCTTCCAGGGCTCCACAGATTACTCTGCTGTGTAGAATTACTAAAAATACAACTCTCAGTTCCTCGAAGTAATGTAACAATTCGGGATTTAGGGGAAATTATATGTTCTGGCGCAATTTTTAAATAACTGAATTAGACCAGTTAAGTTCCAAAAGGGAAGATGTTATTAATTCAAGTCTTCTCTGAGGCAAGCTATCTATAGTTAGTTCCATGGTCACTGGATCAATAAAACAGGAATTTTTCCAAGGGGTAAGTCAAAAGAAGTAAAATAAAATAAACCAGCTTCTCCATTAAAATTTATTTGGTATAGTCTGGACACTTTGCCTCTTTCTACTATCTGCTTCCCTTTTCGGATAACCGTACCTCACAGTATGTTTTCTTCAATTTCTCTTTTCTTATTTCTTTAGACAGTACCTCAGTGTTTTATTATTGTTATCTTTTAATCTCTTCTTATAGTGATGTCACTTATTCTTTGGGGTTTGGTTGTATTCCCTCTTCCCTCTTGTTCATCGGCCCCTCCCAAATTCTTTTCTTTCTCTAGTTCTCCCCATTTGCATGCTTTCCCCACCACCACAAATTATCTTGTTTCTTTTTTTTTAATGAATTTATTGGGAGAACATTGGCTAATAAAACCATACAGATTTCAAGTGTACAACCCTATGACATCATCTGCACACTACATCATGCGCTCACCACCCTAAGTCAAGGCTCTTTCTGCCACCATGTATCCCCTTTGCCCTCTCCCATCTCCCCCACGCCCTTCCCTCTGGCAGTCACCATAGTGTTGTCTGCATCTGTTTGTGTGCGTGTGTTTTCCTTTGCTTAATCCCATCACCTTTTTCACCCAGTCCCCCAGCCCCCTCCCCTCTGACAGCTGTCAGCCTGCTTTATGTATCTATGAGTCTGTTTCTATTGTGTTTGTTAATTTTGTTGTTCATTAGATTCCACATGTAAGTGAAATTATATAGTATTTGTCTTTCCATAACTGGCTTATTTCATGTGGCTTAATACCCTCTAGGTCCACCCATGCTATCTCAAAAGGTAAGATTTCCCTTTTTATGGTCAAGTAGTATTCCATTGTATAAATGTACCACAGCTTTTTTATTCACTCATCTACAGATGGGCACGTGGGCTTGTTCCAAATCTTGGCTATTATAGATAGTGCTGCAATGAACACAGAGGTGCATATGTTATTCCAAATTAGTGTTTCAGATTTCTTCATATATATTCCCAGAAGTGAAATCGTTGGGTCATAATTTTTAATTTTTTGAGGAAACTGCGTACTGTTTCCCACCGTGGCTGCACCAGTCTGCATTCCTACCAACTGCATGAGGGTTCCCTTTTCTCCACATCCTCACGAGCACTAGTTATGTGTTGATTTATTGATCATAGCCATTCTGACAGGTGTGAGGTGATATCTCATTGTGTTTTTAAATTGCATTTTTCTGATGATTAGTGACATTGAGCATCTTTTCATATGTCTATTGGCCATCTGTCTGTCCTCTTTGGAAAAGTGTCTATTCAGGTCATTTGCCCATTTTTAAATTTTTTTATTTAGAGAAAAGGGAGGGAAGTTGAGGGGTATGTGTGTGTGTGTGTGTGTGTGTGTGTGTGTGTGTGTAGAGAGAGAGAGAGAGAGAGAGAGAGAGAGAGAGAGACCTTGATCGGTTATCTTCCACACTGGCCCTGACCAGGGCTGGAGATCAAACCTGCAACCCATGTACGTGCCCTTGACCGGGAATCGAACTCATGACCCTCTGGTGCATGGGCCGGCGCTCTAAACACTGATTGTTTCCTTGGTGTTGAGTTACCTTGTTTCTCCCCTCTTACATGCCTGGGTGGTACAAAATCAACAGGACAAGGAGATGATATTTTTCTATGTGCCATTGCATCTATCTATATTATGTTATCACAGAACTTGGTCATTCCTTGGCAAACACAACCAATGGCTTGCAACTCAGTATTAACAATCTCCATAATCACAGGTTGTTTTCAAAATATAGCCATTCAATTTCTAGCCAGACCAAATGGGACTGACGGCCAGTGTGAAGGCCAGACAGTGGTGAGTGTACTCTCCTTACTGGCCAGTACCCTTCCCTGCAGTGGCCTGGATGAAGGGAGCAACGCAAGTCAGGACATGCTGAGTGGGAGTGGGTGTGGGGGGGGGGGGGCTATGACAGTAAATGTTCTTATTAGAAACCATTCTGTTTCTCTCGTTTACGCTGCATGGCCTGTCGTCAGAACCTGGCAGCTTTAAACTTGACACAAGCAACTAACCCAGCGGTTCTCAACCTGTGGGTCGAGACCCCTTTGGCGGTCGAACGACCCTTTCACAGGGGTCGCCTAAGACCATCCTGCATATCAGATATTTACATTACGATTCATAACAGTAGCAATATTACAGTTATGAAGTAGCAACGAAAATAATTTTATGGTTGGGTCACAACATGAGGAACTGTATTTAAAGGGCCAGAAGGTTGAGAACCACTGAACTAACCACTTATCGGTGACTTTCCAACTACGTCTGTTTTCTGTGTACCTGAAATATTTTCCTCTTCCTGACTTCAGACAAGCATTACTTTCAGGGTGTCACTGCCTAAGGCACAAAAATGGAAACTCAATGAAATGTTTCCATTTTTGTGCCTTACGGTGTTTCATGATTAATCTTATGCAGCACAGCATGATTCAAATACTTTTAATACTTGCGTAACATCTTCCTAAATTTAACTTTTTAAACTAATACTTGCTAATAAGAATAATCCCAAGCTACCTGAAGTTTTCATTACCTTCCTAACCAACTGTGCTGTCACCACGGTTTAACTCTACAACTCACAGAGGGCCTAAGTAAGAATATCCACCAATTTTACTTTCATTGTGTAACACATTTCATTTACATCCAAAGAAAGTGTGGATGAAATACCCATCGCTGAGTGGTTAGACGGAGTGGTGAGGCATTGACTGATGCATCAAGGGTTCTGTGAATAGCATTTCTAAATCTATCACATTATGAACATAAAATGTAATTGATAATTACCCGTGTGTGCTTTAACAATAGAAATCAGGTTTCTTGCATAGGTCTTCTGCACAGTCACTGTTCAAAACAAGATCTCTTTCAACAAAATGCCCACATCCGATGAGTGATGTTGAAATGCTAAGTGATTTGTAATTTGTAATAATAACTTTCACTTTGTTAATCCTTTTCTGCCCTTTAGCATCTTTCAAAGCTTTAATGACCCATATAATTAAATTATAACTCAGAATGAGAACTTTCTAGAAGTATAATACTAGAAATATAGATTTTGTTTAAAATCAAAGTAATATAATTTAAAGACATGATTGAAATGGGGGGAGCCTGGGCCTGAAACAAGAAGTGCTTCTGGTAGAAAGGAACGAGTTGAAGATATGAGAGAGGACAAAGAACCATACCCCACAGGCCAAAGTCAAGATTAATTCACTTGCTAACTAAGACAAATGAGAATCGTTGCACAGAGCCCACCGAGATGAGGACCATGCATCAAGCCCTGATGCCTATGGATCTCAAATGCCACAAATGGCCACTGAAAACTCATTAATTCCCTTTCGAAGGGGGCAGTCTTAATGAGCAGGGAGCGGGGCTCATGCAATCACATAGTCCAGACACTGGGGACTTTCTGTCCAAAGAGTAAATAGTGTTGGATTCCTGCTACGAACTACAAGGGAAAAGAAAAAAAAATAGCACCGGGTTTCATCATAAACGTGTTGCTATTTTATCATCTGGAAAGGAATCACAGCACACTGCCCAGCTGACACCCTTGGATCAGCTCCCGCTGTCCTCTGAGAGAAGGGAGTGTCTGAGAAGTGGGCATGGGCAGTTTTCAATCTGGATTCACTGCTTTTATCTTTCAGAAGAGGTGAAAGTGACTACGAGCATGCGTGCATGTACATGCTAAATGTATTGTAAGGCTTTGCATTGCTAGTGCTAGACAAGCAAATTAGCCATGCTCCAGGTGGGCAGAGGACAAAGAGAAGAGCTTATCATCCGCCCCCCCCCCCCCCCGTTCATACAGACAGGGGGCCTGTCTCGGGCCATCACAGTGCAGGAGGCACTTTAGAGGATGATCGGCCTGGTCAGGTCCACTCTAGCATAGCATGTCAGCAGAGTGCATCTGCTAGAATTGCTAGACTGATGCCTCAGTGGCTGCTCCCCTGACACTTAATTTAAGCCACGTACCAGAGACCAGAACCTCTTGATATTATGTTATCCACAGATCAAATACTTGGCCGCATAACAGCTCCAGTTCCACAAATGCTCAGCTCTGACCCATTACCTTCAATGCCAAGAACTCATATTATCTTGGAATTGTAAACAAATAGCCAAAATTCAAATGAAAGAGGGATTGCCCTTTAGTTTTCTCTTTCTACCCCTGAGAGGCTTTCATTGTCTCTTTCTTACATCCTTTTAATCACCCCTTTGAAATTACAACCCTTCGTAGCTCTGTAGCACTTTCGAAATATGAGGGAGGAGGTTTTCCTAGGCAGCTTTGTGAATGTGGAGAATCCACGCAGAGGAGGAATGACAATTTACAAAGTACCAACTCAACTCTGCTTGGTTCGTGCTCCCTTCCACTTTCTGCAATTAAGCCCCGGGAGGTCATCCCCTTTAGACTCGAAGCCCAGGCTGAATTGTTCTGTTTCTGCTTTGCTAATGACAGTACTGCTCACCCAAACAGTCTTCCAAGGGGGGAATATATTGGACTATGTGAAAATGACCGAAAGCCAGGCCACTGGAATTCCAGTCCTGCCTGGTGCCCAGCCCTCTGGCATCCCAACCTTGTTCATGCCTTTTGCACACCTCCTACGTACTCTCCTCCCTTCAGTAGGGAGACAGGCACAGAGTGCTGGGAACATCAGAGCGAGGGAGAGGGCAACCCGCCTGCCTGCGCCTGGAGGAGCTTGGGGAAGAAGACAACTCTTCTGTGAGGCAAAATCCAGCGCGGAGCTCGCACTGCCTTTGGAATACCAACCGAACGGGGTCTCGGGAGAAGGGTTTTTAAAAATAACATTTCTGCATTTATGCAACCACCATGTGATACTTAAAGTTAGTAGGGAAATGCCAAGTGAGAGGCTCTATACTGCACATACTCCGGTTCAATATTCCCACTGTAACTTGTTTGTCCTATATTTTATACACAGGAATTTAGGACAATATAACTCCTTCCTTTGAAAACAAGCAGTTTTCCCTTCTGGCCCCCACATCATAACACAATTGTAACCCTGGCATGTGGGATGGGCCGGAGCCTGCAGCCTCCCCTTCCTCGCAGCTCTGGGCGCTTCCTCCGCGGCCCTGCGTGCTCTGCTCTGCGAGCCGGCCCTGCCTCTGCCTGTTTATAGCACTGGGGGAGGAGGAAACAAAGCAATTGTGAAGCTTGTTAAGGGGCAGTTCGTAAGATATTAAAGGTGACCTTGCCACTTCCAGTTCTATTTATTCTACTTCCTTCCAAACCGGGGCCAATCCTTCCTTCCAGGCGAGAGCACCGCTCCGTGGATGTGGTCTGTGGGAACGCAGTAAGCTCAGGCCCTCGGCGGCGATTCATCACCCGAGTCTGGAAACAGTGTTTCCCACTTGCTCACAGGCTGGGCCTGTAAATCACGGCTCCTTGGCAGAGGGAGCGGACCTTTGTTTGGTGAAAAGCAGTTTTTGCTGTTGTTTACTGATAAAAATAATCCACTGCAGTGATGAGGCAAAATGATAAATACATACAAACATAGATTCATACGTACATATATAGTAGAATGGATGCCATGTGGAATTTCCACGTATACAAATTTCTTTTTTAAAATATAAGAATTTCTTTTGTGAATTTGGCCACAGCACAACCTACAAATTCGAATCACCCTGTCGGAAAGGGGACTGCAGTTCCTAGTTCGGTGTCGGCTGGCTTAGGTGGTGTTTGTGTTGTAGCTTGTTGCATTGTTCAGGAAATAAAGGTATTTCCTGAGAGCCCACAAAGGCCAGCAGGTGTATTACTAAGTATGATAGGACGTGTAGGTATGGGTTGTACCAGGTGGGGACAGAAAATGCCTTAGCAAGCCTTAAGCTTGACTATTTTGAACAGAAGTTCAGCTGCTCAGCTTAATGACTTCCTCGCTGATAACATCAAGGAATAGCCACCATCAACCTGAGTGGCATTTATGCTATTGAATCTGGGAATGTATAAATCAAGGTGCATCAATAAAACTCTCAAATTCCTCTTTTCTCCCAACGAAAACATTTTCTTTTTTCTTTGCCCCTCAATTATCTGGGTCATCCTTATCATTTCTTTGACAAATGTGCTGTCTGTAAGACCTACTGATTAAAACAGATGGTGAAAGAACTGATAACTGATCAGAGTGCTTCCTTTCCTTCGCCAAGGTTTTCATCAGGCCCCCCCTCTGGGTTAAAATTCCAATCTACTCCTCTTCCACTAAATGGGGGAGTGAGGGTTGGGGGGGAGGGGGGCGACTGCTGTTGGGTTCATCACCCTGGCCTCCCCTCTCAGACCTACTCCTCAGTCCTGGTCTTCACCGCTCCCTTCCCCCTGGCTCAGATGGGAGGTTTTCACATCCCTGCCAGAAAAGGGGAGGCACCGAAGAGCATCCTGAGCCCTTGTCAAGTTCATCCCAGGTCTGTGGAGAACATCAGAATTCGGCTCCAAGTGCACTTCCGCATTCATTCCCTCGCTCATTTGTTCATTCAACAACCATATCCATACAACATGCTTTGTAACTATGGTGGATATAAATCTGAGCAAGATTAGCCCTTGTCCTCAAGTTGTTCAAATCTACTAAGGAAAATAAGATATATATGCAGATCATCCAGGACAGAGGTGAGAAGGGCTGTAGAAGAGAACAAAATTGCTTTGAGGGTACAGGGAGGGAATAAGCCCTCTCTGGGTGATGTAAGAGAACAGCTTTGTAACGTTGTGTAAGGTGGCTTACAAAACCGGGTCCTGAAGGCGTGAGACCTCAGAGATGGAGGAAAGGCATCCACACAGCGGGGAAGGCATGAGCGATGGCGGGCAGACAGCATCTGCTGCGGAACAAACGAAGGGAAGGAGTTTGATCTTGGGTAGAAGGGGCTGACTTAGCTAAAACAAGCAGGAAAATTTTTTCCAGACTGTGGTTTCTAGGTGTGTGGGTCACTCCCGTTCCCTTGCTAGCATAATCTTTTATAAATATTACCCTTTTGTTTGGGCACTTGTTTCTTTCCTGATTCTTCCCAATAACAAAGCACGAGGAATATTTTTGTGAGCATTTGAACATATCCACACTATTTCCTTAAAATATATTCCCAGGAGAGCTGTAGGCTACAGCTTGTCCTGCAGCTGTGGCTTACTGAGGAGCACCCCACAGGCAGAAGGAGTAGACTTGCTCCTCCTATACTCCCCAACACTTGGCAGTCATTTAAAATCTTTATCAGTTTGATAGGCCAAAAAGAGTTGCTGTACAGCAGTTCTAATTTTTCATTTCTTTGATTATTAATGAGGCGAAGCATTTTTGTCAAATATTAGTGGCCGTATAGACAACGCATAAAATCCTTTAAATTGGATTTTATTAGTAAGAAGTGAACTAAGAAGAATGCATCCGATTCATTTTCGTTTTGCTTCCTGGAATGAGATTGTTAAACTATTGATCTTGAAACTACATCGCCAGGAAAATAAGGCAGGATGGCCTAATTTTCCCATTGATTGCATCTACCCTCATCTTCACTCTTTGTGTGACTGGGAACAGCTGGCCTTTGAAAATTGGCCCTGCACTAATACGCTGCACCAGAACCCCACTTCCAAGCCTTGTCGGAGGCCCTTTGAACTTTGACCTTTTCTTCCAGCTCTTTGAAACCTCATTAAAATGTATTCTTCTCTAAAGGCATGTCTTGCTTCAAATCTGTACTTATGTTTTCCTTCTACTAGGTTATAAGTTTCCTTGAGTGCAAGTTATTTTGTCATATTCGTGTTATTCCCTGCAATGCCACCTCCAGCATTTTCTAATGGAAATAAATGTAACAGTTTAAAAAGCATTTATTTCCTTTTCTTGAAAACAATTGTTGTCATGGGCAGATTTCTTAGTCTTGGAAAAACTTCCCCACATGAAAACAAAATTTTGAAAAAGATATAACCAAATTAAATAACACAATGAATTAAATAATGCCTTCATGTATTAGTAACACCCAAAAAGTATATTTGTCTCCTTTCTTTTTTTAAAATTTATCTTTATTGTTGAAAGTATTACAGATGTCCCCCCTTCCTTTCCCCCATTGAACCCCTCCACCCCACCCCTGCACCCCATCCCCAGGTAATTTTCTCCTTTCTAGAAACTTCCCTCTTTGTGGGCAAGCTATCTTTGAATCATTAAATTATTTTGTATTCTACTAGATGCAAGTAAATACATATTTTTGAGTTATTTATCTTTTGATTCACAAATGAACCCAGATATTTTTATATATATAAGGAATGTTTATTTAAAAGCCCAGATTGAAGTGGTTTCTTCACATAATTCATGTTTTATTTCTTCACTGAAAAGACACCAGGGTTTCTGAAACTGAGCTTTAATAGCATACTCAGAAGGGAACAGTTGCCAGCTGACTAGCTATTGATTTAATGTTCCATCATCTCCATGGTTCAATCACACCTACCATGGTGAATCAGTTGGAGCATCCTCAATGAACCAATAAATGAGCAATTTCCCCACCAAAGGGAGATATTTCCTGTGTGGCAAAGGCATACATAACTTATCACAAACAACATGAGGCTTCAGTGCAGCACTGAAGTACCTGGGATCATCTAGCCTTCTGTTCTCAGGAATGGTTTATCCTTCCAATCGGCACTTGCCACACACCAGCTGTGTGTGTGTGTGTGTGTGTGTGTGTGTGTGTGTGTGTTTGGGCATATGCTGTATCTCTGCTTGAGGTCAGGGACCACTTTTCAGACAGTTTATCATTTCCTATGGCATATACTAGGTCGTCAATAAGTATTTGTCAAATGAGAATCATATGTTAACAGAGCACAGGGCCAGAATTTCCTATGTGCCTGTGGTTCTCAGCCTGGATGCCCTTTAGAATTACATGGGGATCTTTTTCAAAATTACCCAGGCCCCACCCCAGAGCTGTGATTTATTTGGGGCTAAGCATGCTACCCAGACCCTGTGTTTTAAGGACTTTGCAGGTAATTCTAATGAAGAGCTAGTGGTAAGAATCACCGCTCTAAGCCATTGTGATAGAAAAGACAGGCAGGCAGGTCAGCAATTGGTTGGAAAAGGTTTTGATTTCTCATTTTGCTTTCTCTTAGGGCAGCGTTCTCAAAGCATGGTAGCAGCAGCAGCAGCAGCATAATCCAGCAACCAGCCCTCAGGTGACTCAGATGCCTGCTGTAGTTTGGGAACCACCACAGTAGAGAAATAGGTTGAATTGAAAATGACAATGCTGAGAATGTCTTAGAGAAATTGATTCAAGTATATTCAACTCAAAACATACGTCAGATTATGCTTCGTGAAACAACTTTTCTGGCCCATAGGTTTTCTTTATTTTTTATTTTATTGATTTCAGAGAGAGAGGGAAAGAGAGAAGGATAGAGAAATAGAAACATCAATCAGCTGCCTCCTGCATGCCCCCTACTGGGGATCAAGCTTGAAACCCCCAGCATGTGCCCTGACCAGGAATCGAACCAGTCACCTCTTAGTGCATGGGTCAAAGCTCAACCACTGAGCCACTCCAGCCAGGCTGGCCCACAGTTTTTCTAAGTATTATCCTTTTGCCACCTAAAAGAAAGTGCATTTCAGCATATACAGTATAAAAATACTCTGTTAAGACCGTACAGCAGTGATGTCTACAGCCAGCATATCCTACACAGAAAGAAGCACTTGGCCGGGCAGGGGGCAGCAACCACATTTTATCCACTCCTGTCCCATGCTTTGTGGTGGCCCTGAAGGCTTAGGCAAGAGACCTGTTACTCAACTTTGGTTTCCACTCATTGTAAAATAAAAGGTGGCAGGAACTTCAAGCCACGGACCCAACTTCCTAAACAGGTTTGCAGCGCTTCTGGCGAATCCAGGTTCAGAAGCCGTTGTTCCTTTGTTCCCAGACGTGGGATCCTGAATTCAGAATGAGGACACCCTCACCCTGTCTTCCAAAATGTGCTTCCTCAGTGCTCCTCGATGATCTGACTCAGCCTTGGAGGGTCAGAGGCAAGAGGTGCAGTGGCAGTTGGTGGTGGCAAGAGGGAAGTGACAAAGGGAAACTCGGGGTTGGTGGCAACAGCAGAAGTGGTCACTGGCAGCACATGCTGTGGTGAGAGGTGATGCCATGACTGTCACACCCAGCGTGACAGGCGCCCGTGTGCCACCCCTTTATCCGGATCCATGGAAGGGACAGGCAAGAGTCGTATTGCTGGTTTAAAAGTGATGAAGGCCTAACACACAGTACGGTTGGTTGGTAAGGTGGGCCTCTCAGCAGATTTCTGCAAGTGCAACCCTGTGCTGCCCATATCCACGTCACCAGGGGGCACTTGCTAACGCTGCGGCTTTCCAGACCCCACCCCAAACCGATTGAAGCCAGGTTTCTGAGGGTGGGAAGTCCAGAAACATGCACAGGAATCAAGTCCCTTGTGTGACTGACCTGGCATCCCGTGAGATCTGCCTTTCACAAAGCTGCCTAGACATAATCTTGTAGATTTGAAATTTGAAGCAACTTAACGTTCAACATGGACTCTATGCAAAGAACTGCAGGAGATACTGAAATAAATCTTAAGCTACAGCCCCTTACAAAGAGAAAATAACCATAGGAGGACTGGTAGCAGTAGCAGTGGCAATAGCACTGACAGATAAACACACTCAACTGTGTCAAGGTAGGATGAGGTAGGAAAAGTGGCACTCAAATGAGAAATATGAAACTCAGGGTTCCGGAAAGGCATTGGGAAGGAGACGGCATTTCAGAATTTTATTTTGTTAATTCCTCAGCTGAGGATACTTTTTCCATTGATTTTTAGAAAGAGTGAAAGAGAGAGAGAGAGAAGAATTGATGTGAGGGAGATACATTGACTGGTTGCCTCCCACACACACCCCTACAGGGGCCAGGATTGAACCTGCAACCGAGATACATGCCCTTGACCTGGAATCAAACCCACAATCCTTCAATCCGAGGCTGGGCTCTAACCACTGTGCACCGGCCAGGGCTCAGTATTTTTTAACAACTTTTTTTCCCTAAAACAGGAATGCATATGTAACAGTAGTCTGTGTTGCTTGCAGGCATCTGAGGTCGTTTTTAGGGGAATGGGGAGGATTTCAGCAGGAACTGGAAAGAGCAGGGTTCCAGGTGCAGGAAATGACAGAAGCAGTGCCCTGTATTGACTAGTATTTCTGCCTTCTCTGGAATTTGCTCTTAGTGAGAACCCTCAAGGACCTTGGTCTTAGAAAGCAGGTTCCCTTTCAGCTAGCTGGTGCTAATTTACATTTATTGTGTCCAGTGATATATTTTTTTGTAATTTTCTCCTGCTTCCATGGGGTGTATAAAATTGGGGTATCAAATAATATAGACAAATAATGATAAAACATAATGTTGCTTTAAGGAAAAGAGTAAAGATTTCTGCAGTTCACTTTGAAATGTGTTCAAAAAATAAGGTAGAATGACAGAAGAATGGATATATGAATAGATACATGATAAACAAGCTTTATAAAATGGTAATGGCAGAATCTAGACAATGGGTATACAGGTGTTCCCTGTAAAAATTCTTTCAATATTGCTGTGTTTCTGAAATATTTTAAAATATATTTTTACTGATCTCAGAAAGGAAGGGAGAGGGACAGATAGAAACATCAATGATAAGAATCATTAATCGGCTGTCTCCTGCATGCCCCCTACCAGGCATGTGCCCTGACCAGGAATCAAACCGTGACCTCTGGTTCACAGGTCAACCCTCCACCACCAAGCCACACCAGTCGGGCATGAAATGTTTCATAATAAAATGCAGGAGGGAGGAAATGTTTTACTTTCATGGGTCCATGTGACCTTAAACAACTTTCCACTTGTCTGGATTCACTTTGCTCTGCTACCAAGGGGGTTAAACTAGCTCATCTCCAAGTTCCCTTCTGGTTCCCAAAGACTCTCCTTCCTTCTTTCCTTCTGATGGGGAACGCAAGGGTTACTCCCCTGGAGAGGCAGTCATCCAGCCTGCCATGACTTAGCTAATCAAGGTGGTTAATCCTCCTCAGAGCACAGCAGGGATGACCTAACTCTGGCCCAGACAGTCCCTCTGCCGTCTGTGGTTCTAGAGCAGGTGCTGTGCGAGTCAGACCTTGAAATTTGTTTTGAAACCTACCACCTGTTACTGTGATTGTGTGGCTGTTTTCCTGGCTTATGGGATTTTACTTCAGCTGTTGTTCTCAGGCGAGAGTTTATTTCCTCTAGGAATCGACACAGTTCACTTGCCCTAAACTTAGCATTTGTATGTGTGGATCTTCCGGAGGCTGATTCAACTATGCGACCCTGAGTCGTCTGCCAAGAGTCCTCAAGTCACCCGCAGACTTCAATAGCAGGTTTTTAAGGGGCAAAAGTAAGAATCCTCTTTCAAGTCTTTTGTTGCAGATAATGATCTCTTTGAATTTTGCTTCGGGAAGAAGTAGCACAGCGTCAGATTTATAGTTGCCCCTGACTCTTATTTTTTTTTCCTGCTAACAGACGGCATTGTGCTGAGTCAGCAATTCCCTGGCATTCATTGCTTTGCTGAAAATTCTTGTGCCTGTAAAATTTTACTGCAGGCTAACATTTGCAGACAAGACTCAATTTTTCTCGGGTAGTTTGAAGGGAATTCTACGAGTCTGGAACTAAAATGGACTTCATGATTAACTAGTCCAACCCTTCAGTGACATTGTTATAAAAGACTTGCTCAAGATCATAAATTGTATTAAGGATGGAGCTAGAAATCTACCTATATTGCAGAGTGTACTTGTATAAAGGGGGAAATAACAACAAGAAGCTTAAGACCTTTGCTTGTAAACATTAGGTTATTTTCTTTTAAAAAGATAAATCATAGTGCTCTAGCTTCCGATTGCTGCCTAGCAACCCACCATAGAACTAAGTGCTTCAGAGCAGTTTCTCTGAGAGAGAATGCTACTTGGCTCATCTGGGTCGTTCTCACTTGGGGTGTTTCAAGCAGTTGGAATAGAGGGTCTCTGGGGCAGGACATCCAAGAAAACTTCTTTACTCACAAGTCTGGCACAGGAGCTGGGAGGGCTGGGAAAGCTAGGAGCTGGTCAGACCTCTCTTTCTCTCCAAGTGGATAGGTTGGACTTCTCACACATGGTGGTTCCAGGCAACATGGCAGCTGGCTTCCCTCAGAACAAGTGTTTCAGGAGGACATTGGGAGACATCTTATGACCCAACTTCTGCTTGATTTTATTGGCTACACAGGACCAGCCTAGATACCTGGAAGGGACTAGGAAAGGGCATGAATACTAGGAGACAGGGCTCACTGAGGACCATCTTTGAAGACTACCAATGACACATAGTATCACCACTACTCTTTAGAAATGACACGTTTTAATATTTTAATAAACAAAGTGAGAAGTCATCCTAAAACCTATGACTTATGCTAGGGTAACACTAGGGGCCACATGGGATGGATGGAAAAACAGAGTTTGTAGTTAGAAAAGCCTGAATTCAATTCCAAGTACTCTCATTTACTAACTGTGAGACCTGAAGCAGATAATATAATTACTTTGAGTCTGAGTTTCAATATGTACATAATTAGAATGACACTTAGGTCAAAGTATTATTTATAAAAATAAAAAAACGAGTTTTAACCTCTTCATACTAATAGTTGCTCAATACATTTTAGTTCTTCTTACCCTCAGCCATCTCTGAAATCCAGAGACTTAGGTAGGTATTCATTGAACACATGCATGTTTAAGTATCTGGTGGGAAAGGTTCTGTGTCAGGAAATGGTGATTCAAAGGTTAATACGACATGTTCCCTTCCTTCAAGGAACTCATTCTCTGGGAGGAAGAAAAGGGGGAGGAGAAGGGTGGAGGAAGAAAGTGTAATCACGCATTGAGTGAGGTGCTACAATGAAGGCAGACTACATGCTAGTGTGGGAACACAGAGGAGGGAACAGTCCACTTTAGAGAGGAGTCCTCCGGGAAGGCTTCACAGAGAAGAGACTACTGAGCAGTGTCATGAAAAATAGGAGCTTACCACAAGCAGGAGGTGGGGAAGGGAAAACCAGTAGAGCAGAAGTAGCATGTGCAAAGACACAGAAGCACAAAATGTCACCGAGAAGTGAAAGCAGTTTGGTAACGCTGAAGCAAGAACAGGGGGAAATGGAGTCAGGTGGAAGCACAGATAAGGGGGCTACTTTGGAAGCCATCATGGCAGCCTAGGCAAGAGATGATAAAGGCCTGAAGCAGAGCTGCAGTGGAGATGAAGAGGAGATGGATTAGAGGGAGATCTAAGGAGTCAAATGAAAGAACTGGCTGGCTATCCAGGAGGAGGAAAGAAGGGATCCAGAGACAATGCCTAGAGATCTCTGGCTAGGATGATGCCATGGATGGTACAGTCATTAGCTTATAGAGTGTATCCAGAAGGAAGAATGGGTAGGTGGTAATGAATTTGGTTTTGAACACACCAAGCTTGAGATGTCTGCAGGACATTCAAAGGGAATTAATTGTTCCACATGCAGTTGAATTTATGAGTCTGGAGTTTGTGGGAGTTGGTTGGGCAGGAGAGAGAGATTTGGGAGTTACTTGACAATTTGAAGAAGTCTTTTCAGAAGTTAATCTTTTCCAGTCTAGCCAGGTAAATAAATGATGTCTGAGGTTGTAATGATTGTTTAAACAGCCATCACGCCGAAACCGGTTTGGCTCAGTGGATAGAGCGTCGGCCTGCGGACTGAAAGGTCCCGGGTTCGATTCCGGTCAAGGGCATGTACCTGGGTTGCGGGCACATCCCGGTGGGGGATGTGCAGGAGGCGGCTGATCGATGTTTCTCTCTCATCGATGTTTCTGACTCTCTGTCTCTCTCCTTTCCTCTCTGTAAAAAATCAATAAAATATATATAAAAAAAAAAAACAAAAAAAAAAAACCTTCTCCACAAATAAAATCTCTAATCCTGGCCATGACTGAATGCAAGCCAATGGCTATTCTTTAAAAAAAAAAAATAAACAGCCATCACTTTTGGCTTGAAAGACTTTTCTTTTTCTAAAATTGCCTTCTTTTTTTAAAAAAATAAAATGTTATTGATTTAGAGAGGAAAGGAGAGGGAAAGAGAGATAGAAACATCAATGATGAGAGAGAAGCATTGTTTGGCTGCCTCCTGCACACCCCTTCACTGGGATCGAGCCTGCAACCCAGGCATGTGCCCTGACCAGGAACTGAACCCTGACCTCCTAGTCCATAGGTCCATGCTCAACCCCTGAGCCACACTGGCCGGGCTAAAATTTACTTCTTAATTAAAAGATGTAAACAAAGGAAAGTTTGTAAAGGATTGCAGGAGTATACCACACAGATCAAACATCTATATATATAAAAGCCTAAGTGACTAGCCAACTGGCCGACTAGCCAGTAGCTATGATGTGTACTGACCACCAGGGGGCAGACGCTCAACACAGGAGCTGCTGAGCTGCGGTGACTTGGCAGCTGCGGTTCTCAGGTGACGCACCCAGAACCAGAGAGGAGGGAGCCCGATTCCAAGGTGCATCACCAAAGAACCACTCTCTCACAATCTGAGACCCCTCAGGAGATGTCAGAGAGCCAGTTTCAGCCCGGTCCCTGCAGGCCAGGCCGAGGGACCCTTCCAGTGCAGGAATCCATGCACCAGGTCTCTAGTCTGACAATTCCCACAACAGAAAAAAACTTTTTCAATTCCTGTATCACAAACTAACAATACCTACCATACCTTAAGTGACGGTCCATTAATTAATTCCATAATAATCACAACTACATCATATACAGACATACTTTGAAGATATTGTGGGTTCTGTTCCAGAGCCCCACAAGAAAGGGAGTCATAATCTTTTTGCTGGTGGAGGGGCTTGCCTTCCATTTATAAAAATTACATGTGTGAACCACATTAAAACAGGTATGCCTTTGCCCCAAACAAATGGAATAGACTTTGATTCTTCCTAGCTTACAAGGGTAGCATATAGAGTTAGGGTCTCATAAAAGTGACAGACTTATTGAAACTTTGGTTTAACTATTTTCACCAAAGATCATTATCATTTGTACTTACTCTTCTCAAGACCCTGTAAGAGCAGTCATTAGGAAGGAGGGGCTATGAGTTCTAATTCCCATTCTCCTACTGTCTAACATAAGTAGTTCTCAAACTTTTGGGAACTTCAGAATTTCCTACAAAGCTTTTTAAAAACCAGATTTCAGAGCCTCAGCTCCAGTTATTCTCATTTAGTAGGTCTGGGGTAGAGCCCAGGTATATACAATTTTAACAAGCTTTGCAGGTGATCCTGTTAAAACTGTATAGACAAACCAAGTCATTTCTTAGGGCTCAGTTTCTTCATCTATAAAATGGGAATGATCTCTCCCTTGCCTATTTCTCGGGTTTTTTTTGAAGTCCAGAACCACAATGATATATGCAGAATGGCTCAGAACACTGTGGGTTCTCTACACAGATAAGATGTTGGTATTGTCTAGGGTAGTGCATTAGAATCAACTGGAGGCCTTGTTAAGACAGCTTGTTGGGCCCTAGCTGGTTTGGCTCAGTGGGTAGAGCGCCAGCTCCGCAGACTGAAGGGTCCTGGGTTCAATTCCGGTCAAGGGCATGTACCTCCGTTGCAGGCTCAAATCCCGGCCCCAGTCAAGGCATGTGTGATCAGGTCAATGTTTCTCTCTCTCTGTCTCTCCCAGTCCCTTCCACTCTCTCTAAAAATCAATGGGAAAAATATCCTCAGATGAGGATTAACCAAAAAGAGGCATTGCTGGTTTCTGATTCAGTGTGTCGAGGGGGAGGTGGGGCTGGAGAATTTGCCTTTCTGTCAAGATCCCCGGGGATGATGAGGATGCTGGTCTGGGGACCACTCAGAAGCATTGGCCTTAGGCCAATTAACTGAAAGCTGCTGAGTTGGCTCAAAGGGTTCCTGCACTACCTTAGAATTGTCTGGGCATAGTTCTCACTGTTCATGGTCCCCAAAATTTTATTCATTCATCCAATAAATATTTACTGAGCATCTTTAATGCTCCAGTCATTGCTTTGGACACCGGAAATACAATCCTCAACATAACGACCCAAATAAATAAAATTATTCCGGATAACAATAAGTGCCATGAAAAATATAAACCAGGGTAATGGGATAGAGTGTGGCTGGGTTGGAAGTGGTTCCTCACATAGAGTGATAAGGGAAACCTCCAAGGAAGTAACATTGAAGGCAACACCACAATGAAGTGAAGGAGTTAGCCATACTAAGGGGGCAAGAGCACTGCAGGTAGAGGGAACAGTGAATACAGAAGCTGCGAGGCCGGAATTAGTATTGTGGGATACGACTGCAGAAGTGGGCAGGGCAAAGAATGTAGGATCCTGCAGGCCGTGGTGGTGTGGACTATGCGTCAGGTCTGTAGTATGGTATATACTAGCCTTTCCCAAACTTCAAGTGCATGCAAATCACTGAGGATCCCCTAAATGAAGACCTGACTCCGAAGTCATAGAGAAGGTCCTGGGAGTCTCATTTTTACCACGCCAGATGTTGCTGTTGCTTCTGGGATCCAGATTCTAGCAAGAGCATAGAAGGGAATGTTAGGAAGTAAATAAGTTCTATCATCCTTTAATTAAGAAAAAATGGTATTTTTCCTGGAAGTGTGGATAGAAGTTAAAGGGAATAGTGGAAGATGGGGAACCGAGGAAAAATCATGATGTTGGGGAATTCCAGACACTAAACACTATTACTCAGAAGGATCTATAACGTTTTTTCAAGCATATCGATAAAAAGATTAAAAGGTTGTCACCAAAATAAAGAATCTTAATAAGAATTCTCTCAATAGTTTATTTAAAAGCAACTGGAATAGATTTGTAGAGTGAGTGTGTCTGCTCACAGTTTAGTGCTGCTGCTTCATCCCTGGCTCCCACCAACCCTATTTTTCTCCTGCTTGACTGTTTCCACAACCTCTATGACCTTCTATAGCTCCCAATGGCTACAGCCCACAGCCAGAGCTCAGAGCTGCCTACCACTGCCTCTCGCCCTGCTAACCAGTGTTGCCAGCCTTTCTCTCTCCATCGCCCTGGTGAGAGCGCAGGACTTTGCAGGTGAGAGGAGAGCAGAGGACCGAGGACAGCAGGGAGGAGAGGCTATTGCAGAGGCCTGTTGCCTCTACCATACTGCCAGGAGCACAGCCTTGAGAATACAGCCAGCATCTGCCTCCCCTCCTCTCCTATCCTCCCACTGCGTGGGAACTGAGCAATCTTCCTAGAATGAGTCTAGAAGTACGGCACATCAAAAAAAAAAAAACTTCCATAAAATCGGATGCATCTTTTTGTAAACTTCTATACCGCATGATAGATCCCTTGTTTGTTACCATAAGCACGTGTTTCCCAAAAATTTCCTGTTTTTTAGATGATTTGTGAATTGAAAATTTTTGTCTGTGGAAGGAAAGCCACATTATTGAAGCTGTAAACAATAGAACGACTATGGTTTTAATCCTTTGAATGAGGCTTTGTTTCCCATTGACTGAAAACTTCCTAAAGGAAGGAAAGCTAGGAACATTCAGGAAGGATTTGTATTTTATTTTACAACAGCTTTGTGAAGGGGGAAAATCATTTGGAAACCTGAGACTCCCTTTCCTGGTTGATGGGCATCAGAACACAGCCGTGCTGGGCTCTGGCTGCACACGGTGGCTCCCCACCCACCAAAGACTTCCTGACCCCAGTGCCAGCTTTGTTTTGTTATTGTCACACTGACACCAATAGACGTTCATCCTGTGCCAGAGTTTCATATATTCTCAGACAGGCTAGGAACAGGTGCACCACTGTTTATCTCAATTTATTTACACAGATCAAAAATGCTTCCCTAACAGAGTCCACCTGGCTTACTAATTCATGAAGTATCTGTTAATTAAAGAGATGCAATAATAACTGCAAAATTAGTCATCACCCAGTGAACTCTTAAATTGCTTTAAGTCCCCTCCCCCAGGCCTGTATTTTCGTTGACTTTATATACCAACATCATTTTCTTTAAAAATAAAGTTGAATCGATTAGCTGAATCATCCTTACAATTTGGAGAAAGGGCCTGTGGGTAAGAGAAGCTGGCCTTAAACCCCAAAATGCTGATGTGGCCATTCTTGCTTTCCACGGATTCTGTGCCGGAGGCATCAATCACGCCGCCCAGGGCCCGGGCTGTCAGGCCCCACTGCAGAAGCGAAAAGGACCTCTTGGACACCTGCCACTTCTGAGTCTGGGTGAAATCACCCTCGTTTATTAATCCCCACTGAATGAAGAATACCACACGCACCCCCTTACGGCCCTCAGCCCTCAGGGCTTTGCCTCAGGTATGTGTCTGGGGACATAATTTAGATATTCGTCGTCCCGGGAATTATATTTCAGGTAGCAAAGCCTAATGATAGGTCTGTTCCATAAGTGACTTCCCAGAGGCAGAAGGTGCAGCTGAGGCGAGGCTTTGGTCTTTGTCCGCTGTAATTCGAGACGGCAACACCTCCTCGTCCACGTGGTCCCCTCTGTACAGCATTACCTGTGCCCGTGGGAACAGCCAGCCTCCCACTCAGTACGGACACACTGGGGAAAAGAGGCTGGGCCTTGGCTGAAAGACGGGATCCATTTCTAGTGTTTTCCAAAGCTTTGCCTGCTTTGTCTTAAGTCAGGGAAGGCCTCCAAGTTGCTTTCAGTGGAAGAAGATTTAAAAGGCTGTTTCTGTATTCGAGTTTCTTAGTCTTTTGTCCAAGCATGGACCCTTGCAGTGGTTCTCAACCTTCCTAATGCCGCGACCCTTTAATACAGTTCCTCATGTTGTGGTGACCCCCAATTTCATTGTCACAAATTGAACATCATTAAAGCATAGTGATTAATCACAAAAACAATACGTACTTATATATGTGTTTTCCGATGGTCTTAGGCGACCCCTGTGAAAGGGTCGTTCGACCCCCAAAGGGGTCGCGACTCACAGGTTGAGAACCGCTGCTTTAGACAGTCTGTTCATACTTATGAATCATCCCCCTCCCAAATTGTACATACGTGTAGACACACAGAACGTTGCATGCCCTTTCAAGGGGGGGCATGGATTCCTCGGATTAAGAATAGTCCATGGAGCCCTAACCGGTTTGGCTCAGTGGATAGAGCGTCAGCCTGCAGACTGAAGGGTCCCAGGTTCGATTCCGGTCAAGGGCATGTACCTTGGTTGTGGGCACATCCCCAGTAGGGGGCGTGCAGGAGGCAGCTGATCGATGTTTCTAACTCTCTATCCCTCTCCCTTCCTCTCTGTAAGAAATCAATAAAATATATATTTTTTAAAGAATATTCCATGGAGACTTAGATATTTTTTAAACTTATAGAAGCCAATTTCATACCACATAGTTCCAACGCACTGAAGCAATGAAAGTAAAAAGGGAAGGTTCTAAAAGATAGTACTTTTCTAAAATAGATTGTGATGACTGTCTTTTTCCTTAACAAACATTGTGTAGTGGAGCATGAAACACCAGCTTCACCCTTAGCAGCTTACGCTCTGAGGTCACATGGGAATTCATGGTTATATACATGGCCAATATATCCTGTGTATGTAAATAATAGCACCCTAATGGTTGCTTGGTGTACCTGAGGCCAAGAGCTTTGCCTATAAGACTTATTCCTTATGACAACCACACAAGGTAAATATCACTAATCCATTCTACTCAGGACAGTGAGGTTCAGAGTAGAAAGCAACTTTCCCAAAGCCACACAGCCATTAAGCAGCAGGGATGGGGCACAGATCCCAGGACGGTCTGTTTCTAAAGGCCTTGCTCTGAATACAGCACGAGAACACAAACCTATGGAATTTTACAATTAGCTATTTTATTTCCCACAGAGTTCTAGAGGTAGCTATCAGGCAGATAGGAAGCAGAAAGACATTAAGGCTATTTGAAGCAAAATCAGTTCCCCTTACAGTGACATCTCTAAAACGGCTGCCTAAGGGGGACCCGAGGGCCACAGTCCATTTGGCAAGTGGCTCTGGGAGCTTGTTCTAAGGCTTCCAATGCATAACAAGCACAGAGACTTCCATTTCCCTCTGCTTCACGTCTGACTGGCATGGCTTTGGCTGCCCCTGACCCTGTTATTAGAAGCAGCAATCTATCCTTCCTTCAGTCTGATGGGTGCTAAGGGACTTTGTGCTGTGTGCCCGCCTGGCTCTCAGACTGGCGCCTCCTTGGTCCTCCCTGCCAGCTCTGCTTCTCTGCCCCCTTCTCCTGTCACTGCTTGCCTGTCACTCTGCTGCCCTCTGCGGTGGCTGCAGGGGGATGAGGAACCTGGGGAAACCAGGCAAATGCTCTGTTCTACTCTGAACTGTGAGTATAGAAATTGTCAAGCATTTAGACTTCTAACACTAGGCTTTTCTAAGTGTAAGTGGTAGCATGGGACCCAGCCCAGAATGTAGTATAATTAAAGTCTTAAAGGACTTTCCTAATTAAAGTAAGAGGACCATGTACCATAAGTGAAAGAAACTACCTAAGTCACTTTCAGATAAACCTGATGAACTTGAGGCATTGTCTATGGGAGGCAGTACATTGCAATGGCTAAGCATATGGCTCTGGAATCTGATGCTTGAGTTCTGATGGTGATTCCACCACTTGCTGCTGTACTTTGTACAAGTTACTTTACCTCTCTGTGTCTTGGTTTTTCCATCTGTAAAATGGGACTAATAATAATACCTAGCTCAAAAAATTGTTCTAAAGATTAAATATATTAATAAATACAGTATATTGCACTTAAAACAGTGCCTGGTACATCAAAGCTTTCAAAAAGTGTTCATCAATATTGTGATTATCAGTTGGCCATTTTCATGATCACGAAGCGTGAACGACTTCCAGAAGGAGATCCAAAAAGTAAGTTTCATCTCCTTGCAGAGGTCTGAGGGTGGTGAGGTAAGCAGGTCACTTGGTGCAAAGCCTCAAAACAAGACGAGTGGAGCCCCAGTGGTCAGTTAGGTACTGCTGCATTACCGACTTCCTCAAAATGTAGTGGCTCAAAATAGCAGTGATATGCTAAGTGAAATATTTCAGTCAGAGAAAGACAAGTATCACATGATCGCACTTATATGTGGAATCTAATGAACAAAATAAACTGACAAGCAAAATACACCCAGAGACTTGGAAGCATGAAACCAACTGAGGATCCTCAGAGGGAATGGGGGAGGGAGGGGACAGATCAACCAAAGAACTTATAGGCATATATGAATAACCCATGGACACAGATAATAGTGGGGTGAAGAACCACTATTGGGAAGGGAAGGGAGTAGGATGAAGGGCAGTCAATGGGAGGGGAAAAGGGGGACGTGTGATACTTTGAACAATAAAGATTTTAAAAAATAGAAGCAATTTATTATTTCTCTTGTGTCTATGGGTTGATCAGGCAGCTCTAGTTCATAGAGTGTTGACCTGGGTCCTGAATTGGCTGCAACATCCAGAAGCCTCATTCACATGTTGGCTGGGAGCTTAGCTGGGATTTTTGGCCAATGGCCTTGGTTTCCCTCCATGAGGCTTCTTCAGAATGCTCCTTGGGCCTCCCCACAGCATGGCAGCTGGCTCCAAGAAAGAACTTTCCAAGACACAAAGGCAGAAGATCCAGATTTCTTAAGGCCCAGCCTTGAAAGTTGCACAACATCATTTCTGCTGTATCCTATTGGCCAAAATACATTGGCTCCAGGACCTCTGTGGGTGCTCAAGTCCCTCATAAAAAAAAAAAATGGCATGATTTTTATATATAACCTATGCACATGCTCCTGTAAACTTTAAGGCATCTCTTATAATACCGAACCTGATGTATATGCTATGCAAATAGTTGTTATACTGTCTTGTTTAGGGAATAATAACAAGGGGGGAAAGCCTGTACATGTTCAGTACAGATGCAATCATAGTCGGCCTAACTACATAGTGTGTCAGTAACACAGTAACTTTTTTTCCTGAATATTTTTAATCCATAGTTGGATGAATCCACAGATGTGCAACCTGAGGATACGGAGGGCCAACTGTAGGTTAGTGGCCAGTCTAGATTCAAAGGGAATGAAAATAAACTCTACTTCTGGATGAGGGAGTAGCACGGCTGCATTGCAAGAGAACATACAGGATAGAAATGTTGCTGCTGCCATCTTTAGAAACATGGTCTACCACAGATCAGGGAATAGGGAGGAACTAGATTTCCCTAACATTTGGATTGAGTGACTCAATTAGGAAGACCAATACGAGTTTGGATCACAGAGTTACCTACTAAAAAAAAAGAAGCAAATGGAATTAAGTGTTTTAAAATGGCATCACTTCTTTACCCATGATTTAAATATGGATTCAGAATATAGAAAATAGTTCCTTTGGGTCTAATGTCATTCAGAATAAGTAAAGGTCATTAGGTTAGGAAAAATTATTATCAGTGCAAAGCATTTTTAAGAGTAAAAACTTTTCCTTAAAGGTACATGATAAAACCACATACTCCCTAAATAGTAACATGGGGAGCTTATAGTGAAAAACTAATGTAAACAAAGTTAAAGGGAACAAAGCAGAAAATAGCAAAGCAGCAGCTGAATAATGAACAGGAAGTCAGACAAGAGGGTCCTATAATCACTATGGAGATTCTGATTTTCCCCCACCTCCTGGCTCCTGTACAATTCTTCTAAAAGTGTGATATACTTTGCATTTGCTTTGCATTTTACATTTAAATTTATTGGTGGGAGGGCCTTTAAAGGTCTGGGTGGAATTTGTGGATATGGCTACCGTTACATATGGAATTACAAAAGAAGATTGGAGGTAATCTAGCCAAATGAATTATTACTTACCTTGAACTCTCCAGTTCCCCACAACTGTAGAAAGTCTGGTCTTCGAGATAAGTTACGGATGGATAATGTTAAAAAGGCAATAGCAGGAAGATTTTGCTAGATTTTTCAATGTTGGGGAGAAGAGAAAGCAATAAGAAATCACACCAAGATTTGGGGCCTACGTCATAAATGAATGGTTGTCTTCTAGAGTGATTAAGAAGGTAAGTAGAAGGGAAAGTAAATTGGTTATTGCAGGGGGAAGATTACAAAAACAAATCTGTGACTGAAAGAATATTTTAAAGCAAAGCAGCAGCAGCTAGCCAGCATTGTCATAACATACGGATATCCCTGGCCTGCTTTATTAGGGAGAGGGGCCCCACTCACTCTCCTTTTATGAACCTATAACTTTTTATTATTCATTTTACTGTTTGTCGTTATTGAGTTGTTCCTCCCCAGTGTGTTTACAACTCACATAAAATACTGAAGACAATCAAATATAAAGAAACAAAGCTTGGAAATGCAGCTCGACCAGTGAAAATGTCATTAGTACCTACTGGCAGCTGCCCACAGTAAAGCAGTTGGAATTGCCTCCGATGGAAGGCAAATGAGAAACAAGGGGAATGATTACCTAGATGCCTCAATGGGAAACTTATTTTTAATAGAAGGTGGTTTTCAATGGGCCGGCAGAGAAAGAGAGTAAGTTGCCTTAGTGAGAAACTAGACAATCCATCAAGAATAGAGTACAAAGAGGAGAAAAGGTAAAGTTCTCATGGGAACAGGATATAAAATTGATGACAATGGGCCTTCGTAGAAGATGAAGAGCAACATAACAATGTGTGCTATGTATTATTTGCATAAACTCCAAAGAACTTGGCACCGTCTACATTTTCCATATCACAATCATAAACCAGGAAGTTAAGAAAGAAAGGGTTTCAAGCAGCGAAAATAGGGGTCGGAATACTCAACTTTACTCAAGGGAGTTTCCAGGTCCTTACTTCACAAATAAAGTAAGCTTGGCTACTGTCTTTTTTCCTAAACCCAACCGTTTAAAATGAGATTCAGGTTCAATATTTACATATTATCTACTCTTATAATAGTTCACTTGTTGAGTATTAATTAGGCACCAAGCACTGTTCTAAATTCTATCTGGATAGATTCATTTACCACCATAGCAACCTAACATATAAGGACTAGGTTTTATCCCCATTTTATAGATGAGGAGATTGAAACAGAGAAGTTTTAGAGCATACCCAAAATCACACAGCTAGTAAGTGGTAGAGTTGGAATATGAATCCAGGCTAGTAAAGTTCCTACTGGTATATCCTTAACAACTAGGCAGCTCTTCTCAAACCTGAGTGTGCACCAGAGTCGTCTAAAGGGCCTTTAAAACACAGAATGCTTCCTTGGGCAAGGGAAACAAAAGAAAAAATAAACAAGTGGGACTACATCAAACTAAAAAGGTTTTGCATAGCAAAGGAAATCATCAATAAAACAAAAAGACAACTTACTGAATGGGAGAAATATTTGTCATGATACATTCAATA
>NW_005871360.1:589645-590974 GCF_000147115.1 Myotis lucifugus
CCTTGTGCACTGTTGGTGGAAATGCAGATTGGTGCAGCCACTATGAAAAATACTATGGAGTTTCCTCAAAAAATTAAAAATACAACTACCTTATGACCCAACAATTCCACTTCTCTGTATATATCAGAAGAAACCCAAAAACTAATTCAAAATAATTTATGCACCCCTATGTTCATTGCAGTGTTATTTACAATCGCCAAGATATAAAAGCAACTCATGCCCATCAATAGACAAGTTGATTAAAAAAAAAAAAAAAGGTAGTAGTACAAACCTAGCCGGTTTGGCTCAGTGGATAGAGCATCGGCCTGCAGACTGAAGGGTCTCAAGCTCAATTCTGATCAAGGTCACATACCTCAGTGGCAGGCTCAATCCCCAACCCAGTGCAGGAAGCAGCCAATCAATGTGTCTCTCTCACATCAATGTTTCTTTCTCTGTCTCTCCCTCTCCCTTCCACTCTCTCTAAAAAATCAATGGAAAAATATCCTTGGGTGAGGATTAACAAAAAGAAAGAAAGTAGTGGTACATATATACAATGGAATACTGCTCAGACATAAAAAAGAATGGGTGTTACCATTTGCAACAGCATGGATGAACCTAAAGGGTATTATGCTAAGTGAAATAAGTCAGACAGAGAAAGTTAAATACCATATGATTTCACTTATATGTGGAATCTAAAGAACAAAATAAACGAACAAAGTAACACCAGACTGATAGAGATCAGACTGATGGTTGCCAGAAGGAGTTGAGGGGCTGGATGAAAAAGGTGAAGAGATTAAGAAGTACAAATTGGTAGTCACAGAATAGTCATGGGGATGTAAAGTACAGCATAAGAAATATAGTCAATCTACACTAATAAAAGAGAAACATGGTAATTAGTGTACGACCGCTACCCTTCTCATTGGCTAATCAGCATATCCTTATGCAAATTAACTGTCAGCCAAGATGGCGGCTGGCAGTCATGCACTGAAGCGAACAGGGAGGCTTGCTTGCTCCAGTGATGGCTGACTCTAACGTTCCCCGCCTGAGTTGCCGGCCTCTCAGCTGCAACTCTAAGCAACTATGTACTATTTTGCAAATAAGAAGCTAAACAAAACCCCAGAAACCACCTTTCAGTCAGCCAGGTTCAGCCAGCCAGACCGCAACATTGTATCAAATACAGAAGGAAAAACAAAGGCCAGAAACCTGCTTTCAGCAGCCGAGGCCTCAGAGCTAAAGCTGGCCCAGAATAAAAAAAAAAAAAAGAAAAAAAGGAGCACTTGGGAGCTTTAGTCACCCGCCAGCCCCCACACCACGCCTCAGCCCCTCACCCAGACTGGCCAGGAACCCCAG
>NW_005871360.1:594258-649104 GCF_000147115.1 Myotis lucifugus
AATAAAAATTGCTTGGCAAACTAGAGTTGTTTAGGCTTATGCTTCAGAGGCCCGGAAGACATTACTCTATTACATGGACCATTGGCCTTGTTCCTCTCACCTTAAAGCCTTTGCACTGGCTGTTCCCCTGATTGGAATGCTCTTCCCCCAGATATGGGTCAGGTCACATCTCTCACTGCCTTCAAATCTTCAAATGTCACTTTCTCAGTGAGGCCTGCCCTGGCCACCATTTGTCATATTGCGACCCTCCTGCCCTTCCAGCACCCCCCATTCACCTTTCTTTGCTCGACTTTTTCTTTCTTATTATCACTTCCTAACATTTTACACAATTTACTTATTATCTCTATTATTATTTACTAGAGGCCTGATGCACAAAATTCGTGCAAGGGGCTCGGCCCTCACAGCCCCGGCTGCCTCATGGCCGGGCTGCATCACAGCCCCGCAGCCCCACTCCCCACCCACTGGTTGTTCCAGAAGGTTGTTCAGAAGGTTGTTCTGCCATTCGTTCTAATTAGCATATTAGCTCTTTATTCTATAGATTGTCTGCTTCCCCCTCTAAAAAATAAGATCCATAGAACCACATTTCATCTACTGTGTTCCCCAATGTACCCCAAATGCCTAGACTAATGCTTGGCACATAGCACTCAACAAATATTTGTTGAATGAATGAAGGGTGTTCATCATGGTAACTATGGGTCAACTGCTAAAAACCTTATATACACTGACATTATAAATCAAAACAGGAAAAGTGACTTCTATGCTAAAGTGGCAAATCCAGTTTTGCTCCTGCCCCTAGTCCTACAAAAACTATAATCAAGAGGATGGAAGAACAAAAGGGAAGCAAAACCTGCAATATGTGGAAAGCTGGAGAGCAGACAGCCCAGCCCAACTTTGCGGATATGAAAAGCCGAATCCTAAGGTAGCAGTCAGGAAAGCTGAGAATCAACCTAATTTATACCACAGAAACCTCAAAAGACTCATGACAAGCAGCACCAGCTACTTCTGGAACTGTAGGTGGGAAGTGGGAATTATAATAAATACGTGGAGAAAGCTACATGAGAAGTCTGATCCCTGCGTCCATCCCTATTCCACTCTTTTGGCAAGTAGTCATGTATTCTCTGGAGAGGGTGAAAGGGTGGGTCCTTGGACTTTAGGAGCTGGGAACCAAAACTAGGGGGATTCGGTGACCAAATGCGTGTTGAATGCCAAGTGTTCCCAGAACACTGGCAGACCTTCGCTCTTCAGGCAGGAGGTTAGGAGAGGTTTTTCCTGCACAATCTGACTAGCCAAGAGGAAAGAACTACAGATACTGACACCGGGGCTGACTATACAATGGCCCAACCAGATCATCAACCAGTAAAACTCAAAATTGACAAATCCCATTCAGGTGCTGAGCTTCTAATTTGCTTTCAATACCCACTTTTAACATAAGCAGACAATCGAGGAATCACCAAAACATCACCGTTTATAGAAAATAAAAATAAGGATTTCTCAGACCGCTGAGGTGAGTCTCTAACATGGAAGATAGAGACCAAAAACAAACAGAAAAGCAACTTGTAAGAAATGGGCTTTACAGAGAGAATACTTTTAAAATTACCCTCCCCGAATCACCTTATTAATATGCTCAGAAAGGTAAGATACTGCATTCATATAAAAGATTGAAATGTTATCCTTTTAAAGGACCATTCAGAGGACAGAAAGGTGCTTTGGGGAAATTATAAACATGATGGCAAAAAAGGAGAAAATCCCATTTCAAAGGTTAGAAGATAAAGTTGAAAAAAATCTCCCAAAAGCAGTGCAAAAGGCAATGAGATAAGAAATGGAAAGAAATGATAAGAAATTAGAAGACCAGCTCAGAAGGGCTAACGTTTGAATTCAAGAAAGAGAGCAAAGAAGAAAAGAAAGGGAGAGAATCATCAAAGAAAAGTTTCAGGAAAATGCCCCCAAATGAAGTAACGAGCTTCCACATGGACAGGCCCTTACCCAGCACCATGGTGAATTTAGCTGCAAAATTCTTTTTTCCAGGGGAAAAAGAAACACATAAAATAACCCCCACTTACCCACAGGGATATGTGAAATCAAATCGGGGATAGTACCAAACCCTACATATACTTTGTTTTTTCCTATATACATACCCATGATAAAGTTTAATTTATAAATTAGGTGCAGTAAAAGACTAATGACAATAACCCATACTAAAATAGGACAACTATAACAATATACTGCAAAAAGAGTTATGTGAATACGGTCTCTCTCAAAATATCTTATTGTACTGTACTCACCCTTCTTACAATGACGTGGAAGATACAATGCCTATGTGATTAGAAGAAGTGAAGTGAATGGCATAGGCATTGTGACATAGTGTTAGGTTACTAACAACCTTCTGACCAAATCAGAAGGAGGATTATTTACTTGCAGTGAATAGGCTTGGCTGTCACTGGTTTCAGGGGGTCCCTTGCTGAAGTCTCCATATAAGCTTAATGTTTTTTGCAGCACAACATTGCCATCAATTGCAACATGTTTTCCATTCATGTCTCCCACCCACAATTTTAACATCCTTTTCATTTTAACTAAGCACTTATCATGCACTGTGGTGGTAATTTTTTCAGTTTGAGATGAAACAGCAAAATTAGCATAAATTTCCTTTTCCTTATTCACAATTTCACAAAGATTCCTTATTGCTATAGATCTTAGCAACCTCAGCAAAAGATTTTTTTCTTTCCAAGTCAAGAATTTGCACTCTTTCACTTAAAGGAACCACTTTATAGCTTCTCTACTTTTTGCGTTAAGACTGTTGTTAAGTACAATGAGAGTGACTTGACCACAAGCACTGCGATGCCTCACCCACGATGACTATGAAATGACTAACAGGGAGCATATACAGCGTGGAGACCTGGACAAGGGATGAGTCAAGTCCTAGGTGGTATTTCATCACACTACTTAGGCGAGATTTCATCACACTACTTAGGCGAGATTTCATCACACTACTTAGGACGGCACACAATTTTACACTTACAAGTTGTTTATTTCTGGAATTTTTCATTAAATATTTTCAGATTGCAGTTGGATAGAGCGTTGGCCCACAGAATGAAGGGTCCTGGGTTCAATTCCGGTCAAGGGCATGTACCTTGGTTGCAGGTTCGATCCCCGACCCTGCAGGAGGCAAACAATCAATGTCTCTCTCACACATCGATGTTTCTCTGTCTCCCTCCCTTCTATTCTCTCTAAAATTCAATGGAAAAACATCCTCGGGTGAGGATTAACAAAACAAAACAAAAAGGGGAAATGGTGAAAAAGACTGTACAAAGGATTAGGAATCACAACGGTGTTTCAAACCTGTTAAAAGCAACACCTAGAACTGGTCCTTGGGGGCCTACCCATAGTCATCTTGCTGGTCCCGAAATGTATAGTTTGGAATGGACACATTTAGTAGTTGGCAGAAGCCCACATTGGTTCCTATCAAGCCAGGAACACACAAGACAAGTGAGGCTAAGGTCAAGCTCTGGTTGACTCAATCAGTAAAGATACAACAAGCCACTTTTACTTTTAAAATTTTTTTTAAATTAAACTTATTGGGGTGACACTAGTTCGAAAAACCATACAGGTTTCAAGTGTACAACTCAATAAAACATCATCTGCACACTGTGATCTGCCCATCACCCCCAAGCAAAATCTTTCTGTCCCCATTTTCCTCTGCCTTGCCCACCCCCACCACCCCTTCCCCTGTGGCTATCACCACACTATTGTCTGTGTCTATGTGACATGTATGCATGTGTTTTGGTTAATCCCTTCACCTTCTTTCATCTTGTCCTCCCTACCCCCACCCCTCTGACATTTGTCAGTCTGTTCCACGTATCCATGTCTCTGTTTCTATTTTGTTCGTCAGTTTATTTTGTTCATATAAGTGAGATCATATGATATTTGTCTTTCTCTGACTGGCTTATTTCACTTAGCATAATAATCTCCAGGTCCATCCATGCTGTCCCTTTTTTTATGGCCGAGTAAATTCCATTGTGTAAATGTGCCACAGATTTTTTATCTACTCATCCACTGATGGGCACTTGGGCTGTTTCTAGATCTTGGCTATTGTAAATAACACCACTATGAATATAGGAGTGCATATATTCTTTCAAATTAGTGTTTCAGGTTTCTTAGGATATATTCCCACAAGTGAGATTCCTGGGTCAAAAGGCAGTTCCATTTTTTAAAATCTTTATTCTTGAAAGTATTACATATGTCCCCTTTTTTCTCCCATTGACCTTCCCTCTGAGATTCCAGTCTGTTTCATGCTTCTATGACTCTGGATCTATTTTGATCAACAGTTAATTTTGTTCAATAGATTCCACATATGAGTGAGATCATGTGATACTTGTCTTTCTCTGACTGGCTTATTTCACTTAGCATAATACTTTCCAGGTCCCTCATGCTGTCTCAAAGGATAAGAGAGTCTTCTTCTTTTTTTTTTTCACAGCTGCATAGTATTTCATGGTATAAATGTACCACAGCTTTTTAATCCACTCATCTACTGATGGGCACTGGGCTGTTTCCAGACCTTAGCTATTATAAGTTGTGCTATGAACACAGGGGTACATACATTCTTTCTGATTGGTATTTCTGGTTTCTTAGAATATATTCCTAGTAGTGGGATAACTGGGTCAAATGGGAGTTCCATATTTAATTTTTTGAGGAAATTCTATACTGTTTTCCATAATGACTGCACCAATCTGTATTTCCACCAACAGTGCATGAGGGTTCCCTTTTCTCCACATCCTCACCAGCACTTCTTGATTTGTTGGTGATAGCCATTCTGACAGGTGTGAGGTGATATCTCATTGTGGTTTTAATTTGCATCTCGGATGATTAGTGACATTGAGCATTTTCTCATATGCCTATTGGCCATTTGTATGTCCTCTTTGGGGAAGTCTCTTTTCAGGTCCTTTTTTAATTGCTCATTTTTTAATTGCATTGTTTGTCTTCCTGTTGTTGAGTTGTATAAGTTCTTTATGTATTTTGGAAATTAATCCCTTACAGATATAGCATTGGCAAATATATTCTCTCATTCAGTGGGTCCCCTTTCATTTTCTTAACGGTTTCTTTTGTTCTGCAAAAGCTTTTTAGTTTGATGTAGTCACGTTTGTTTGTTTTCCTTGCCCAGGTGATGTATCTGTGAAAATTCTGCTATGAGAAATGTCTGAAATTTTACAGCCTATGTTTTCTTCTAGGCTTTTTATGAATTCATGATTTACATTTAAGTCTTTTATCCACTTTGAGTTTATTCTTACATATCATGTAAAATAGTGGTCCAGTTTCATTTTTTTCATGTACTGTCCAATTTTCCCAACACCATTTATTGAAGAGACTAGCTTTACTCCATTGTGTTTTTTTGCCTCCTTTGTCAAATATTAATTGTCCATAAAGGCATGGGTCTATTTCTGGGCTCTCTGTTCTGTCCTGTTGATCTATATGCCTATTCTTGTGCTGTACCAGAATACAATAAGCCACTTTTAGATTCAAACGCTTTGTTACTTATTTAGAAAGTGAAAAGAAGAAGCCAAAGGTGCCAGCTCCCCGTGATCCCTGTCCTACACACCGAAAAAGACGACACTGAAACAAAGGGGGCATATGACTGCAGTGTGAGTTATGAGGACCCTGTTGCTTAGGAGCCACTTCTAGGCCCCAGCTATGCGGTTTCATATTGTGTAGCTCCATCGGCAGGAAGGTTGTGGCACGAAGTCCTGCACTTCTTCAGACAGTCTCCCAGGGGAAACAGGGAGGTGGGTGCAAGATGGCTTCTCCCCTTCTGGTTTGAAAGGATCACAAGGCATTTTCCCAGGACAGATTAGCTGCAATTCAAGCCAGCTCTTGCCTACATGGCTTATTTGGATATCTGCAAGGTGGTTGGGTGACATGGCCAGAGCTGTTCCCTTATTGGCCTGTGGGATAAGGCTATCACATTGCAGAAAGCTTAACAGGAAACCTCTAAATTCTTCCCTAGTCCCCATTTAGGATAGTAAATCATAAACAATGTCATGTCCCCAGGGGAAATAGCAGGGTTTAGTGCAGCGATGGCGCATCAGCATTTTGAAAAACCCGAACTTAACTCTGGTGCCGTGTCACATATAGAAATTTTTTGATATTTGCAACCATAGTAAAACAAAGACTTATATTTTTGATATTTATTTTATATATTTAAATGCCATTTAACAAAGAAAAATTAACCAAAAAAATGAGTTCGTGTGTCACCTCTGACACGCGTGTCATAGGTTCGCCATCACTGGTTTAGTGCAACCCTTAGAGACCTGATAGTTGGTAGCCACCATCATATTTCTATTTCCACCAGTCTGGCTCCCACAAACACAGACAGATTCAGGAGGGGACAGTAGACTACTGCAAATTCAACAAAGTTGTAGCCGCAGTTGCAGCTATGGTGTGGTTACTAGAGCAGATCCACAGACCTCGGCATAGGGCGCATGGCTGTTGGTCTGGCAAATTCCGTTCCATCACTGTCAGGAAGGGAGGCCAGAGCAGAAGTACCTATTTAATCTCCCCCCACGGCTATGTCCTAAGTAAGAATAACGTATCAAGTCAGGGGAATTAAGGAGAGCCTGTAGAGGCCTCGTGGGCAATGGAAAGATAGAAAAAAATAACCCTTACCCCTAGCAAAAGGCCAATATGAGATTTGTATTCAGATTTCTGAGCATCAATTCATTCACTTGGATAATATCTAAATGAGGGGATACAAGCTTTTTAAAAATCCCGAGATGGAGCAGCGACACAGACTCTATGTTGGAATCTCATAGAATGTTTTATTGATCAGAAACAGTCAGTACTGCTCCCTGAAGAATGAGTAAATTGCCCTACTCTGTTGAACTCAGGAAGGACCACGTGACTAGTTTGGCCAGTGAAATAGGGAAAGAATCCCCTCCGAGAGCCCAGCACTCCCGCGTCCCAGTCCACAAAGCAGCAGCGACAGGTCTCCAATGACTCCAGGCAGCCGCGCTGCCGCTGGGAAGCGGGGAGGCAGGAAGTCCACGGGAGGAAAGCGGAGCCCGAGTTTAGGGAACAGTCCCCGGTGGAAGCGGGAGGGACCGAGAGGCTGAAAAGGGAAAAGGGCAGCAGTTTCACTTGGGAGCTTGACCGCCAGCCCCGGGACCCCGCCCCTCGCAGCCGATCCCGCGATAATACAACAAACTCCCGGGATATCCCTCCAACTCCAGCTCAACACCCGTAGGGGCGGGGCCAGAGGACACCGCGGCGTCTGGCCGTCCGCTACTAGCTCTTCGGGATCTCGAGAGAGTTGCGTTTCTCGCGACATTTCCGGAGTCGCCCTTCCACGCGGAGTCCGGACGCGTGTGCTGTGACCGAAGTGCAGGGAGGGCGGAGACCGTGCGGGAGGGAGAAGCCCCTTTGGCCTGCCCTACGGAAGCCTGCGAGGGAGGGTGGTGACCGCTGCCCCGTCCAGTTGCCCCGATGCCCAGCGCCAGCGCCGGCCGCAAGACTCAGGAGAAGCCGCGGGAGGTCATGGACGCGGCGGAAGTGGGTCTCCCCCTTCCTCGGGCCCGGGAGGACAGACCCCTGGGCCGGAGCGCGCGGAGGGCGGGCGGAGGGTGAGCGGGACCCTGCCTCGGGGTCCCTGTCGGCACCTCGCCTGCGGGCCGCGGGCCGGGCGCCCAGGGCCCTCGCCGGGACTCCGGGGCCTTGGCCAAGAAGCGTGGCCAGACCCTCTCCGGACCGGACCGGACCGCTTTCTCACCGGCCTGGCTCCCCGGCAGCGGGCCGCGGAGAGGGTGTACGTGAGGCTCCCCCTGCCCCGGAAGTGGCAGCGCGGGGTCACACTGGCATCTCCCTGGTTAGGCACGTCCCTCACGTAAACCACCACCTCGGACACTGACAGTGATGAGTAAAACGGTCTGACTGTGTTTAGTGACCGTTTGCCGTGTGGCAGCTCTAAAGGACACTTGTCGTTTTTATTGTCTTTCTCCCTGTAAGTGATGGGGTGAGGCAGGAAGCTTAGAGGGCGATTGAGATGAAGGGACCCAGAATCTTGGGGGGTAATTCCTAACACCCAGCGGTCCCTCGGTGCTTTTCAGAAATGAAAGTTTGATACCATCCTACAGGTTAGGTGTGTTGTATTAAAACTGAGCCTTTACTCATGCCTGGCTCCTAATTTTCCTATTGTGGAATTACGAATTTGCGATAAACTACATAAGGAATGGGACATTTTAACAATATGAGGTGGAATGGGGGTTGCTGAAATATGAACTACTAATCCATCTGTTGCCCTAATGCTATATTGTATAACTATATCTTTTTACTAGGTCTGGGGTTTTCTTTGTCCTTAGGGTTGGTTGATTTATTTTTGTATAAACACACAAAAACCTGAGTCCTCCAGATTAAAGGAGAGGATTCCAACAGATAGCTATAGGGTGATAGAAATGAATTATTTTATTTATATCTTGTTACCTTGTAAAATCTAAGGGAATTATTTTGGGCATTCTTTATCTGATTATAAACTAATGCAACCTTGCAGATAGCTCAGGTCTAGATATAAGGTAGACATTGTGGCAGAGTTATGTCATTTTATAGCTAGAAGACTCTTAAGAGATCATTTTAGAGATTAAGTGAGATTAAAATAAAAGGTCACTTATCTATATAATAAAGCCTAAGTGACACTTAACCAGAACAACCGGTTGCTATGATGCACACTGACCACCAGGGAGCAGACACTCAACACAGGAGCTGCCCCCTGGTGGTCAGTGTGCTCCCACAGGGCAAGCGCCGCTCAGCCAGAAGCCAGGCTCACGGCTGGCCAGCAGTTGCCATGGTGGGAGCCTCTCCCGACTCCACAGCAGCAGGCGCAGTGGGCCAGGCTGAGCGTGAGTGGTGTGGTGCCTGGCCCTGATTCGGGCTCTTCTCTGCCGCTTGGCGTACTGCTACATCCCTCAGGGGACGTCCAACTGCTGGTTTAGGCAGTCGGACATCTCCTGAGTTGTCCTCAGGCTATGAGAGGGATGTCCGATTGCCGGCTTAGGCCTGATCCCTAGGCTGGCAGGTGGACATCTCCCGAGGGTCCCGGACTGTGAGAGGGCTGCAAGCCGGGCTGGGCCTCTAGTCTATTTAATAAATATAGTATTTTAAGAAAAGCCTGAACCCTAGATCTCATGTTTCCTGTTTCTGACTTTAAATCTGTAAAAAGAAATTTGATATATTGTCATTGTCACTTGCAACCTAGTATGCTGAAGCTGAATTTTAGAAACAGGAAGCTGGTGGGGTTTTTTTTTTATGTTTTCCAAATGTAAGTTGTAGTTAGCTTATATCCAACATCTTCAGTTTCTAAAAATGTGACATCTGGTGCTCAGAAAGCTTACCAAAAAAATGTTGGTTCTCTTTGAACATCTCTTCCTGTAATAGGAAGTTAATAAAACTGTGGTGCTTCATCCTACTCCCTTCACAGGAAATTTATATCCCTCCTTTGAAGTAGGTTAATCTCATTTTGAAGAAGATAGTTAACGATGTGTTGTACATGTGTAAATTTTATCTGAGAATGCTATTATTTATGGTATATCCACCCAAGAGTAGTGATCTTTCAAACAAACTAGCCAGAAACCGGGTGCTTATCCTTTTTCTATAGAGTACATATGTAAATAATATGACAAATTTCCACACTTTAAAACTACAACTCTTTGAATTAATAAAGTGATCCTGAAAGTGAAAAGGAATTTATTTTGTTGTTTGTATTTGTGTTTACTACGCTATTATTTTTTTTAAATAAAACGTTATAATGCAAAACATTTTTTGTAGGATTATGCTAAAGAAAGATATGGAATATCTTCAATGATACAGTCTCAAGAAAAATCAGGTTAGTAGCTATGTGATAATAAATAAAGCTGTTTTTCTTTTAATTCCAGGGAAACTCTTCATGAAGTTTTAATTAAGGTTGACATAACTTTGAAAAATGTAAATGACAGTAATAACTCAAGCAGATGTTATAATCCTGTATAAACATTTGTCAGTTTGGTTGGGGTTCCTAATCTAGAAAGGGAAGAAAATACATTAAATGAGTATATTTTAAGAGTTAAATTATATTAAAAAGATATTCCTAAGTGATTAGGTAAAATATTTAAGATTTAACTCTGGCCCAGGAGATAAAAGAATGTTAATAGTAACTACCTTCATCATATACAGCCTTTTTGCATGCTTTGTGAAGCTACTTTCTTTACTCTCCCCTTGATTTTATTAGATTTCTTTGAAATTGATTTGTCACATATTAATTGTTTCTCTCAGACCTGTAGGTTTTCTATTTTTAAACATTTGCCTTTTGTTTTTATTTACTTATTTATTTGTATTTTCAATAGATTATCTTACTTAACAATCATTTTTCTTATGGTAGACACTCCAAAGTCCAAATTATGTCTTTCAGTCTTTGGTACAACTGCAGATCTTTAAGTTCTGGCCTATTGGAAGTACTTCTAACTTACAGACTTGCCTATGAATGTTATGCTTTGGAAATAACATATCTCCGGGTTAATTTTATTGTGATTTTGGATTCAATTTATTGCATGATCATAAAACCACTTTCCTTCCCAACTTTTTTCCGAAAAGTGCAAAATAATTGGCTAAAAATATACCATTTCCAAAAGATACAGATGGTGAAGTAAAATAATTGAATATAAAATGGGATAGAAGCAATATAGTTTGGAGATGACATTCCCCTGCCGGAGTAAGCAAGAGGGGTCATTTGAGACTTTGTTTTTAGCTTAATTATCTTCCTGAACTGGACTTCCTTCAGCTGTAACACAAAGATGCCCAATGGAGTTTCAGTCTATTACGTAAGTCCCAATCACCCCTTGCCATAATTACTGTTCCCATTTGGCTGGCAAATCCAGACAACTGTTTTCCACTTATGAGCTCTCCCCACCAGAGGGAAAAAAAACTATGTATGTTTACAGTAGCATAACAGTAAAATTCTGCCTTTGGTTTTATCTCTGCTAAAATGCTTATATTTTGTTCAGGCAAAGTTTCCTTCCCCATTTGCTTCCATTTCTCCAAATTTCTTCATTCTAATGCCAATGTCTTAAGAATGTGGAGGAGGCAATAGTTTTTTAAACTGAAACCCTACTGCCACTAATCAATCATTGGTGCAAGTGTGACATGTGCCTCAAGTATGTGTAGATATGTTAAAGGTTGAGAAACCCTATGCTAAATAGTTGGAATACCACATGAAAGAAGGGCTATTCTGTCTTTTTCAAAGTACTATTTAAGTTACCCTAATCATGACATTTATTTATGTCTCCTCAGATTTATGTTATGTTTCATTTGATTTTGAGTTTTATTGCCTAGTTATTAGTAAGTCATTGGTTTTTTCAATTTTGGTATTTCCAAATCTGTCTTAAATGTTTATGCTATTCTGTCTGTCTTTTCTCTTTCATACTTTGCTTTGCCTAAGTTTACACAGCAGACTTGGGAGTTGGTTTAACTCATAAGGTCTGTTGGCAATGTTTTGTAGAAATTCTCTTGTGGTACCCAGTGGCTTAAAAATTCCTCATTCATTGTCTGCTTTTGGCAGTGAGAACCATTGTGTTCTCCTGTAATTTTCCTATTTGCTTCAAGAGACAAATTGTAAGTATGTTTAGACAAAGTAGGTAGAATAAATATATTTGTATTGGTTTTGTGTTTTGAGGGTGGGTTTGTTTTGTTTTTCATCCTCACCCAAGGATATTTTTCCATTGATTTTTAGAGAGAGGGAAAGACAGAGAGAAATATGAGAGAAACATGAGAGAAACACATCGATTGGTTGCCTCCTGCATTAGTTCTGACCAAGGCTGGGGCCGGGGCCGGGGAAGAGCCTGCAACCAGGGTACATGCCCTTAACTGAAATTGAACCTGGGACCCTTTGGTCTACAGGCCAAAGCTCTACCCACTGAGCCAAACCGTCCAGGGCTTTGCTTAGTATTATAACTAGGTTTCACTGCACAAGATACAGTAGGTCCTTGGGTTACCTCGGAGATCCATTCCTATGGCGACAACGTAATGCGATTCGCCGTAAGTCAGAACCCACCTACATAAGCACTACATCACTCACATGGAGCACATACACAGCAGTAATGAAGTGAAACAGTCAAAAACATTTAAAAGAAAGATAACAATTCCTGACCTTTACTTGTGGTAAATAAATAATAAAAAACATAAAGCACATATGTACATACGTCGAAATGACAGAACTTTTCTTTTTTTATAAATACTGTAAATGGGAGATGGCGACGTAACCACGAAATGACGTACATCGAGTCCAACATAACCTGAGGACTGCCTGTAATGACAAACTTTATTAGTTAAGGCAACATAACCCTTGAGAAAGATCTTTTACTACTCTTGATGTGATGTGATGTCTATTATTATGTTTTTAAGTAATACGTTTTAAATTTAATATTCAAATTGTTGCATATTTAAAAAATAAAATGATTTCTGGATCATTATTGCCTCATATCACTATGTTCACGTAATAGTTTTTTTGTTTGGAGGACTCTAGATGGATATATTGCAGGACACAATTGTTGGGCCTCACAAACAGAATTTATTGGCTTATAACTGTTCTAGGGCAGTGGTTCTCAACCTTCTGGCCCTTTAAATACAGTTCCTCATGTTGTGACCCCCAACCATAAAATTGTTTTTGTTGCTACTTCATAACTGTTATTTTGCTACTGTTATGAATTGTAATGTAAATACCTGATATGCAGGATGGTCTTAGGCAACCCCTGTGAAAGGGTCATTCAACCGCCAAAGGGGTCTCGACCCACAGGTTGAGAACCTCTGCTCTAGAGAAAAAAGGTGAGATGGCATAGGCATGATTGCATCTAGAGCAGTGATGGCGAACCTTTTGAGTTCGGCGTGTCAGCATTTTGAAAAACCCTAACTTAACTCTGGTGCCGTGTCGCATAGAGAATTTTTTGATATTTGCAACCATAGTAAAACAAAGACTTATATTTTTGATATTTATTTTATATATTTAAATGCCGTTTAACAAAGAAAAATCAACCAAAATGAGTTCTCGTGTCACCTCTGACACGCGTGTCATAGGTTTGCCATCACTGATCTAGAGGCTCAATCAGCATCTTTAAGGCTTTCTGTCTATATTTCTTGGCTCTGCTTCCTTTAGGTTATTTGGCTTTATTCTCTCATCCTACAAACTCAGGTAGTGGGACAGATGGTGGCTGCAGCCCTGTACGTGCGCGCCCACACGTGGTATTTTGTGGAAGAGCTACACTCAAGGGGCCAAAGAGCCGCATGTGGCTCGCAAGCCGCGGTTTGCTGACCACGGGCCTATACCATCCCAGCTCAGCAAGCCCGGGGGAGAGCTTCATTCCCAGTGTCTGTATATTAAGTTCCAGAGAAGGACTTTGATTAGCCCAGTTGGAGCAACATGCCTTTCCCTGGATGAGTCACTGTGTCCTAGGGAATGGGGTACCAATGATATTACTGTAATTAACCAAGTTACTAATTAATTGGAAAGGAGCAAAGGGAAGGCCAAATGATATAGGCATGCCATTTGTACAGCTTTGCCAGAAAGCTGCAGTTTAACATGCTCCAGGTTTGCTCCCCACAGATCGTCGTGGGAAGGGTCTGGACAATAGACGCATGCCTGATAAGGTATGGGTGGTGTGGGAGGGTGCTTGTCTGTCAGTCACACCTGGGAGTAGGTTATTGGCCAGAATAGGCATGGCCACTGCTAGGATGAGAAATCTGAGATACATAAACTGAACGGAGAGAGTTCTCTCTCGGCTGTCTTGTGCACTGGGCTCCCAGCTCTCTTGTTGCAGGAGACACTCTCCCTTGCACTTGGCCTCCATGGCCCACAGTCACGTGGACCCCACACAATGGACTGATGGACTGTAACTAGCCTGATGCTCTGCTGGACTCAGCTCCACCATTGAACAGAGACTGTGGATACTGGCTTTGCTTTTAGCTCTGCTGCATCCCCAGCTGCACATTTCCAGAACTGTTTTAAGGGAAATAGGACTTTTAAACTGAGAGATAAAATGCTATACAGATAAAAATCACTCATTTTCCCGTGAGAGTCTTAAAAAACATTTTCTCAGGATATTGTAAGAACCCCATTCCCACTAGCAGCGGAGAAATTCCACCTGAGCAATTCTCCAATAACACCATGACTATCCAGGCCTGGCAGAGAAACCTCCCCTTTGACTAGCTGACTTACGTACTGTGGCAGGCAAGCTAAAATACCATGTCCACTTAGGCAAAGGTGGATGAAGATAGATTGTAGTTGGCCTTATAAATCAATAAAATGTTCAGCACATATGCATTTTGAAATTCTCTTTGACTCCAGTATAGACTGAATTAGGGAATCGGGATTATCAGAAGGTTATTGCCGTAATTTAGACAAGTACTTTGGGATGGTGGCAGTGAAGATAATAGAATTGGATAGAGTTCTTTTTAATCCTCACCTGACGATACGTATTTTAGAGAAAGAGGAAGGGAGAGACAGAGAAAATGAGTGTGAGTGAGAAACATTAATTGATTGCCTCTCATACATGCCCTGACTGGGGATCGAACCTGCAACAACCTGCAAGCTTTTGGTGTATAGGTGACCCTCCAAGCAATTGAGTCTCCTCGTTAGGGCCTCGAGAATTGTATAAGTTTTAGAGATATATTTAGAAAGTACAATTCACAAATTAAGCAGGCGTCAGAGGTTGAAAACTAAAGTAATACCGAGTACTTATGCTCACTGTCAAATCAAAATAATTATGATCTCTTTGTAAATTCTGAATTACTAAATTTGTTTCATTTATTTGCTGCAGATCGAGTTTTGGTTCGGGTTAGCAATTTGACAATACAAAACGCTGATGAAGTTGTTTGGGTGCGTGCAAGGGTTCATACAAGCCGAGCTAAAGGTAAGATTGTTTTAATGAGTAAAGAAAGACCTTTTGTTAAGGAATCTAAATTTTTTGTTTTGCGTATATTTCACAGACTAAAGTAAATTTTTTTTTCTTTTAAAATATACCTTATTGATCCTTTACAGAGAGGAAGGGAGAGAGACAGAGAGCCAGAAACATCGATGAGAGAGAAACATCGATCAGCTGCCTCCTGTACATCTCCCACTGGGGATGTGCCCGCAATCCAGACACATGCCCTAGACCGGAATCGAACCTGGGACCCCTCAGTCCGCAAGCCGACGCTCTATCCACTGAGCCAAACCGGTTTCAGCTAAAGTAAATCTTTAAAAATAAAACAAAATCACCTCTGTTTTCTTTTTTAAATCACTGTAAAATATTAGTCTGTGTTTAATTAATTTTAGATTATTATAAGATCGCCTTAAATATAAGTTGACCTTAAAAACTCAGATGAAACCTAATAAGGTATTGATTTAACATTTCTCATAAGTTTAATTTTTTGAAGTGAAGAGTGTTTTTGAGAAGCTTTTCATTTGTTAATATTCTTATATTTGTGATATTTAGATAGGGAGAGAGGTAGAAGAGATAAAAGGCTAAGACTGGGTTGCCCGATACAATAGCCATTGATACATGTAGTTATTAAAATCCAATAGCTCAGTCACTACATGTATTTTGAGTGCTTATCTGCCGCAATGGCTAGTGGCTCCTATATTGCACAGACAGTACAAATACAGAATATTTTTTCTCATTGTAGAAAGTTCCATTGAATTAGCATTAACAACAGAAAAGAAGGATAAGCATAGTTTAGACAAACCTTAGTTCCTTATGGAAAATTGTCCTAACCTAAAGTGTTCAAAATTATCTAAAAATATTAATGACATTAGTTAATAACTTTTTCACATTTGATCATCCCTACAAATTTGTGATGTAGGCAGAACAAGCATTGCTATTGCCCTTTATAAATGAGGAGACTAAAACTACTTGCCCAAGTTCTCATAGTAATTGGTGGAATACAAACAAAATCTAGAAGCTTTCTAAAATACCTTCTGTCTCTCTAAGAGTTCATTGCTTCTATAGCATTTAATACATTCTGTAATATAGCATTTTTTACATTGTGTTTTAAAATATAGAATTAATATGGGCTCATTTTTTAAAAAAATATATTTTATTGATTTTTTACAGAGAGGAAAGGAGAAAGAGAGAGATAGAAAGGTAGAAACATTGATGAGAGAGAAACATCGATTCAGCTGCCTCCTGCACACTCCCCACTGGGGATGTGCCTGCAACCAAGGCACATGCCCCTGACAGGAATCGAACCCGGGACCCTTCAGTCCGCAGGCCGGCGCTCTATCCACTGAGCCAAACCGGTCAGGGCTGGGCTCATTTTTAAATCCCAGCATTTTATACATATGTCTCACGCTCTCAAGGTCACTACTTTAAGAATTTGTCTATTCTTCCAGTATTCTTCTCCCAAGTAGATGAATGCTAGTAGACTTTGAGAAGAATAGTGCTGGAATATTAACTTTTTAAAAATGTTGATTTGCCTTCCTGAAAGGTTGGGCCATTTATTCTACCAATAGATATATCACATTGTATTGTAATCCCTGATTTACTTTTCTTTCTCCCACTAGTGTGGGATCTTTGTTCTGTCCAAAATATACACTTTGTTTCCTGAACATGGTTATTTAACAAATTAAAAGATAGAATACATGCTACACGTAAGGCTGAACCAAGCATACTTCTCTTTACATCTATCTCCAAAATGGAACAATTTGAGTATCAATAAGGATAATTGCAGTGAATTGAAACATATCAGATATGTTTAAATCTGTAAGTACATATTAATGCTAAGACAAACAGAAAACCTAGTTGGTCACAATGCAAACAGTTCATTATTTTGAAACAGTATCATTTCTGTATGAGTTGTATATCACTGGCTAACCAAATGGTAAATGTAGAGAAGTGTCTTTTTATTTTTTAAGGAAGTATCTCTTTAGAGAGGTATTCCAACTAATAAAATGAAAAAGAGCATATTAAACCATCACCATTTTGTTCCTTATAAATTACCTAGGTACATTGATGGTCAGTGATTGCTAATAACAGAAAGATAACCAGAAATATTTTACATCTATTTATGAAAGAACACAATACCATCCAATGAAATACTATTGCCTAAAAAATTGTTCCTGAATCTCATTAAGCCTTTAGATTAACTACCAACTTACAGGAAGAACATAGGACAAGGGAACACATATTAAGTGACAATGGTTATGAGCAAAAACAACCTTGTCTCTTCTACTAATATAAATAAATAGAAAAGGGAGGAGGAGGCTATGAGTTTAAACAGACTTATGATATCTCTGAACTAATTGCTTGTTTGTATCCTGATTTAAATATACAATAAAAAGATACTTGAGATTCTTGGAAATTTGAACATTGCCTGGATATTTGATGTTAAATATTTGTTCATTTTTTCGTTGAGATAATAGTACTGTGGTAACATTATTTTTAAAGGGTTTTATCTCTTAGGGGTTCGTACTTAATTATATATAGACTAGAGGCCTGGTGCACGAATTCATGCATGGATGGGGTCCCTCAGCCAGGCTGGCCATTGGGGCCTATCGGGCCAGCCAGTGGCGGGGAGGGGCTTCAGGCGGTTGGCTGGCTTGGGGGAGGGACCGCGGGAGGTGGGTTGGCCACAGGAGGTTGGCTGTGGAAATCCACTGACCACCAGGGGGCAGCTCCTGTGTTATCATTTGCCCCCTGGTGGTCAGTGCACATTATAGCAACCGGTTATTCAGTTGTTCGGTCACTTAGGCTTTTACAGTGGGGCCTTGACTTACAAGTGTCCTGACTAACGAGTTTTTCGAGATACGAGCCATCTCTTGGCCGATTTTTTGCTTTGAGTTGTGAGCTAAAATTCTGGTTACGAGCCAGCTTCAGATACCCTACCGCTAGTTGGCGCAGCGAACATCACAGTGAACGCCACAACATCAGCCCAGCATCACGTGTCTCAGTTCACTTTTTGATTTGACATACGAGTAATTTGAGTTACGAGCTCCGTCATGGAACGAATTAAACTTGTAAGTCAAGGCCCCACTGTATATATATAGATGAAATACAATGGCTGGGGTTTGCTTCAAAATAGTACAGGCAGCCTTGGCCCGTTTCGCTCAGTGGATAGAGCGTCAGCCTGCAGACTGAAGGGTCCCAGGTTCGATTCCGGTCAAGGGCACATACCCAGGTTATGGGCTCAATCTCCAGTAGGGGGCGTGCAGGAGGCAGCTGATCAATGAGTATCATCATTGCAGGAGGCAGCTGATCAATGAGTCTCATCATTGATGTTTCTATCTCTTCCTCTCCCTTTCTCTCTGAAATCAATAAATATATATATATATTTTAAAATGGTACAGGCATTGAGGGATAAGTGGATTGGGTTAAAGCTGAGATAAGAATGGCCAAGAGGATTATAGGTAGACATTGGTATCATTTACAAATAATGCCCTTTTCTTTCAAATGTTTATTTCATTTCATGTTGTTTCTCTTTACAATAATTAGATTCTTTCTAGTCCTGTAGGGATTTCCACAATTAAGGATTTTTTATACAGCAGAGATTGAAACTCCTGATGAGTTATTTCATGACTGTAGGTGTTCTGCATAAAATGTCATTAGAAAGCAATACCAGATTTTAGAAAGTATTAAAAGAAGTTTTCTTGTAGTCCAGTTTTCTGTTGTCAGAAATAGATGTTAAATTTTACAAGACCTTTTTCCAGCAATTTTTTTCCCTCAAAATATAATTGGTTGAGTGTATTTATGTAGAGGTTCATTATACTATTCTCTCTGCTTTTGTGTTGGTTTGAAATTTTCTAGATAATAAAAAATTAAAAATACAGTTGGTCCTCATTGTTCATAGATTGTGTATTTACAAATTCACCTAGTTGCTAAAATGTATTTGTAACCCCAAAATCAGTATGTGCGGCATTTTCACTGTCATTCACAGACATGCTGACATGCACCTGTGCAGTGGCAAAACATTTGAGTTGTCCAGTGCATCCTAGTACATTCCCAGCCGAGGTCAAACACAATGAAGCTCTGCCTTCTTGAATCAGCTCTCATAAACAGGTGTCCGTTTCACAATCTGTTTCATGCCACATTCTTCAGTTCTGTGCTTTTTGTTGGTGATTTGGCTATTTAATATGGCCCCCAAGTATAGTACTGCTGAAGTGTTTTCTAGTGTTAAGTGCAAGGAGGTTATAAGATGCCTTACAGAGAAAGTATGTGTTAGACAAGCTTCATGTGAGCATGAGATACAGTGCTGTTGGCTATGAGTTCATGTTAATGAATCAATTCTATATATATTAAATAAGATGTATTTAAACAGAAACACACAAAACAAGCTCCTATATTGATGGACTGATGAAAATATTGTGATCAGAGGCTCACGGGAACCTAACCCTGTATTTCCCCTAGGAGCAATAGTTCAATATCTGCTAATTCATTGTTCCTGGAGACTTTATGGAATATAAATATCACAAATAACAAGAATCAATTATATATTATTGTAATGATTTATAATAATGGGTTTCTTAATGTTGAACAATTTGTAGATACATGAAATAAACTGAATTTGGCAAAGGTGTGTGGTATTTTAGTATAGTACTAGACTAAGTTTCAGATATATTTTTGAAATTTTGCATTTAACCTGATCTTCATAACTTCTAATTGGAAAATCTTATTTTTTGTAAGGTTATTTATGTGTGTGTGTTTAAGTAAGTTACCCAAATAACATTTTCACATGAATTTTTCAAAGAATACAAAAATGATATTCACTTTTTTCTTTTTTACTGTCTATCCTCTGCTTCAACATTTTCCTATTTATTCTTAACTAGAGGCCCAGTGCACAAAAATTTGTGCACTGGGGGGGGGGGGGGATGGGGGTCCCTTAGCCCGGCCTGTGCCCTCTCACAGTCTGGGACCCCTCGGGAGATAACGACCTGCTGGCTTAGGCCTGCTCCCCGGTGGCAGAGGGCAGGCCCAATCCCTAGGTGCAGCCCCTGGTCGGGCTCAGAGCAGGGCTGATTGGGGAGTTGGGGTGCCGCCCCCTGTCATGCACAGAGCAGGGCGGATTGGGAGGTTGCGGCGCCACCCCCTGTCACGCACAGAGCAGGGCCAATCAGGGGGTTGGGGCACTGCCCCCTGTCACGCACAGAGCAGGGCCCATCAAGGGGGTTGGGGCTCCGTACTCTGCAGGGCCAATCAGGGGGTTGGGGCGCTGCCCCCTGTCACGCACAGAGCAGAGCCCATCAGGGGGGTTGGGGCTTCGTACCCTGTCACGCACAGAGCAGGGCCAATCGGGGTTGGGGAGCTCCCCCCTGTCATGCACAGAGCAGGGCCCATCAGGGGTTTGAGGAGCTCCCCCCTGTCATGCACAGAGCAGGGCCCATCAGGGGGTTGGGGAGCTCCCCTCTGTCACTCACAGAGTAGGGCCGATAGGGGAGTTAGGGCACCCCCCCCTGTCACACACACAGCAGGGCGGATCAGGGGGTTGGGGCCCCCCCACTTTCACCCTCAGGGCAGGGCCGATGGAGAGGTTATGGCTCTACCCCATCACACACAGACCAGGGCCCGTGTGGGGGGGGGGGGGGTTGGGGCACCGCCCTCTATCACCCACAGAGCAGGGCCGATCAGGTGGTTGGGGCGCCGCCACTCTCACACTCAGGGCAGGGCCGGTGGGGAGGTTATGGCTCTACCCTGTCACACACAGAGCAGGGCCTGTGGGGGTGGGGGGGTTGGGGCGCCGCACCCTGTCACACACAGAGCCACAGGGCGATCAGGGGGTTTGGGCGCTGCCCCCTGTCACGCTGATCCGGTGCCAGGAGGCCTCGCGGCTCCGCTGATCCCGGTGCTGGGAGGCATATTACCCTTTTACTATATAGGATAGAGGCCTGGGGGCCGGCTGGTTTGCCCTGAAGGGTGTCCTGGATCAGGGTGGGGGTCCCCACTGGGGTGCCTGGCCAGTCTGGGTGAGGGGCTGAGGGCTGCTTTCAGGCTGGCAATTGACTGAAGCTCCCAACCACTCCTTGTTTTCTTTTTTCTTTTTTTTTTATTCTGGGCCAGCTTTAGCTCTGGCTCTAGCTCTGAGGCTTCCGCTGCTATAATCGAAACAATGTATAACTCTAGCTCTGAGATTCCGGCTGGCTGAAAGCTGGTTTCTGGAGTTTTGTTTAGCTTCTATATTTGCAACATAGTTTCTTAGAGTTGTAGCTCAGAGGCTGGCAAGTCAGGCGGGGAACGTTGGAGTCTGCAGTCCCTGGAGCAAGCAAGCCTCATGTTCGCTTCCAGCTGCCTGGCTGCCGGCCGCCATCTTGGCTGACAGTTAATTTGCATAAGGATATGCTGATTAGCCAATGGGAAGGGTAGTGGTCGTACGCTAATTACCATGTTTCTCTTTTATTAGTGTAGATAATTTGTTCAGCATCTTTTCAAAAATCTTCCTTTTTAATGTATGTATATTCATGCACACAAACACAGATACATACAGTTTTTTGTTTTGTGTGTGTGTTTTAATTTGTCTTATTTTATGTAGATGACAACATATTTTACGTGTTATTCTGCAACTTTTAAAATTTTCAATGAACATGTTTCTTGGAGATTTTTTCCATAGTACTAGTTATAGATCTACATAAGGCAGTATTTCTCCAAGATAGGTATCTAGAAGTGAGATTGCTGGATTGAAGGGTATGCATATACATACTTAATGCTTTGCGGTCCAATTTTATTTTTGGAATTCAAACAGTCTGGTCCAAATTAATTGACGGGATTGAATGTTGAACCGGTTTGCGGTGTCGACCTCAGCCTCAACGTTGGACCTGCTCCTAGCACCTGGTCTGTCGAGTCAGCCTCGATGTTGGACCAAAAGGGTTAATATTTCTAATACCAAAAGAACCTTTCAATAGCATTATATGTATTTATCCCACAAGTATGTGACTTTCTCCACATCTTGCTAATAGTGATTGTCAATGTTTTCTGTTTCTACCAAAATAGATTATCTAGAAATAAATAAAATATTATGCTTTCAATTTGCTGCTTTTCCTTCCTTTCCATGTCTTACATTGGGGAAATGTCAATAAATAATGACTTACTTAGAATAATTCATGTGCTTTAACTCCAAAAGTAGTAACACATTAAAAGTGGACTTAGAAAAACAAACCATGGTAGCAATTTCAAGTAGAGTAAAGCTGTGAAAAACCATAAATAAGGAAATGGAAGTGTCAAAATCATAGTGTCAAAAGTATGACGATATAGGATCCTGTTATGCAAACAAAAAAATCTAGTCTGTTTACATAATATCTGTATATTTTGCTTTAAAGGACAGTGTTTAAGATCAGATTTCTTATACTAAGTTTATACATTCCTAAAATCAAGTGTTTTATATATGTCTGTAACTCTTAATGATACCTTTAAAATTTGTTTCTTTCCGTTGTGAAAGCTTATGAGCTTAAGTCTGTATATCAGAAGAGTAGTTGAAATATCAGTGGGTCCTTGCAAATTGTATATACACTAGATGGAAGTCATTGGCAGTACATAATTCTCTTTCAATACTCTTTTTCCTAAAAACTTACTTTACTTCCAAAATAGCTGATTACTTTTGTTAAACAGATAATTTAGGATTTTTAATACCAAAGGTCAGATCAACATCCATGCGAGAATATTTTAGAGAAAATAACAAATGGAAAGTATTTAAAATAGTAAGGTCTTTGCTATTTAACTTCCTAACTGATTAACATAAATGATGAAGGAAAAGGTTAATGTTGGGAATCAGGAAGTTAAGGTACATTATCTAAATAATGAATACAGGAGCTTGACAAGCTGAAAGACAGTAGGAAGAGATCAAGACATAAGATTGCCTCACATCTTTAATAACCTAGTTCTTCCATAAAGGCCTCTTCATTAGGAGCCGTCACCATAATGGAGATGAGAATAAACCTTTTTGTTCTGACCACCTACCATGTTGGTTCTTTAGCTCAGAAATAAAGATTGTACTCCTGGTGTGTAAAAGAAGGTTTCCAACTTTACATTTCTCTAGAACAGTACTCCTGTGAAAATTTAAGAAATAAAGTGCTGCTTCTAAAACCTTAAGAATCAAAGTTCAACACAATTTTTAAAAAAAATATATTTTATTGATTTTTTACAGAGAGGAAGGGAGAGGGATAGAGAGTCAGAAACATCGACGAGAGAGAAACATCTATCAGCTGCCTCCTGCACGCCCCCCACTGAGGATGTGCCCACAACCAAGGTACATGCCCTTGACCTGAATCGAACCTGGGACCCTTCAGTCCTCAGGCCAATGCTCTATCCACTGAGCCAAACCAGTTAGGGCTCAACACAATTTTTTGCTATTAATCCTCACCCAAGGATATTTTTTTCATCGATTTTTTTAAGAGAGGAAGGAAGGGGGGAAGGGGGGGGGCAGAGAGAGAGGAAGAAGGAGAAGGAGGGGGAGGGGGGAGGGGAGGGAGGGGAGGGACACACCTTTGACAGGGAATGGAACCCAAGACCCTTCCATGCGTGGGCCAGCACTCTAACCACTCCAGCCAGGGCTCAACATGATTTTTAATTGTTAATTCAAATTATCTAAAAATAGTGATTTTATTCAGCTGTATTGAACATTGACTTTATATCTTTCTATAAACTGTCTCCTGGTTGGAAAATTCCAAAAAGAAAGATAAGTAATATTTAGCAATTGATATATCTGTCCTGCAAAGTTTCTATACTAATTTAAATACAGTAAGGACTTTTGCTAAACTGAGACATTACATACTTCTTGGAATAAAAAATAAATTAAAATTTCAATAGTGCCGAAAGATATAAAATGAAAAAAGTATCACAGTTCTGGCTTCTCCATCCCATCACAATCTCTTCCCCCTAAAATAATCACTATTGTTTCTTGTGAACCCTTCCAGGGAGAAAAAAATGCATGTACAAGCATGGGTATAGCCTTTGTTTTTTTAAATTTTCATAAAAAGGGTTGTACACATGGTGCTCCTTGTTATCACTAACCAGTGTCTATAAAAATAGTAGCTGCCCAGCTGGTGTTGCTCAGTGGCTGAGCATCGATCTATGAACCAGGAGGTCAGGGTTCGATTCCCTGTCATAGGGCACATGCCCGGGTTTCTGACTGGATCCCTGGTAGGGGGTGTGCAGGAGGCACCCAATCAGTGATCCTCTCTCATCATCGATGTTTCTATCTCTCTCCCTCGCTGAAATCAGTAAAAATATTTGTTTGTTTTTAAATAGTAGCTTGCAAAACATTGAACTAAACAGATCATGCAGTACATTGTATTACCAGCCAGAGCCAAAGAAAGAAAATTGTGTTTACTAACACCTGGCAAGAACTTGGTCTCAAAAGTACCTGATACAGGTAGTCTGAGCAGACAGTTCTATTTACCAGGCACCAGAACTGATTTTTTATTTGTTTGAATCTTTTAGAAAATTTTTTGAGTGGACCATCAAGATTCTAGTATTGAAAGTGCTTTGAACACAGACGCTTTGGGGATCATAGCATTAGAGCCACATGGAAATCTGTTCCACTAGTAAAGACTATATAAATATGAACTTTGGTTTCTTTATATAAATAACAGCGTTATGAGAGGTTTTTCATACTTAATTTCCTTAATAAACAAGAGTCTGCTCTGCTTTTTCATTTATTGTGTTTTTAGATCCACATACAAGTAAAATCATGGCATTTGTCTTTGTCTGTCTGACATTTCAGTCAGCACAATACCCTCTAGGTCCATCCATGTTGTTGCAGATGGCAAGATTTCATTCTTCTTTATGGCTGGTATATATGCACCACTTCTTTATCACTCATGCATTGATAGACACCTGGGTTGCTTCCATATCTTAGCTATTGTAAATAATGCTGCAGTAAGCATAGGGATGTACTAGTATGTGTCTTTTTGATTTAGTGGAATGGCTGGGTCCTTCTTTCTCTCTTGTTATATAGCTTTTGTTTTAAAGTCTATTTTGTCTGGTATAGGTATTGCTACCCCAACTTTTGTTTGTTTGCATTTTCATGAAATATCTTTTTCTATCCCTTTGTTTTCAGTCTCTGTGTGTGTGTCAATATGAAGTGAGTCACTCGTAGGCAGCATATGTAAGTCTTACCTTCTATACCTACCTCTTTCATTGTGTCATTGTCTTTAAAAAGTTTTTTTTTTCTGATTAGAAAAGCAGTATATGCTTATTGTAGAAAGTTCAGAAAATACAGAGAAATGTGAAGAACATAATAATTCCCTGAAATTTCACCACCCATTAGTAGCCACATTTTGGTGTGTTTGTCCCCTATACAGTCTATGTTAATAACTTTTTTTTCTTTTGTTTTTTTAACACCATCTCCCCTATACCCTCTTCTACCTCCACCCACCCCCTCATTCCCACATTCACCACAGTGTTACCCAGGCCCATGAGTTCTTTCTCTCCCCCCCCCCCAAATCCTTCCACCCTGTCCAACACCCCCCCACCACAGCTGTAGGCCTGCTCTCTCTATGAGTCGTTCTCTACTTTGCTTGTTAGTTCACTTTGTTCATTAAATTCCACATGTGAGTGAAATCATATGGTACTTGTCTTTCTCTGGCGTATTTCACTTAGCATAATGTTCTCTAGGTCCATCCATGCTGTCGCAAAGGGTAAATTTTTCTTTTTTAGGCCCAATAGTCCATTATGTAAAGGTACTATAGCTGTTTTATCCGCTCATCAATTGATGGACACTTGAGCTGCTTCCAAATTTTGGCTATTGTAAATACAGCTGCAATGAACATAGGAGTACATATTTTTCAAATTAGTGTTTCAGGTTTCTCTAGATAAATTCCCAGAAGTGGAATTTCTGGGTCATAAGGTAGTTCCACTTTTCATTTTTTGAGGTAACTCCATACTGCTTTCCACAATGGTTGCACCAATCTGCATTCCCACCAACAGTACACAAGGGTTCCCTTTTCTCCACACCCTCAACAACACTTGTTTGTTTATTGATGATAGCCATTCTGACAGGTGTGAGGTGATATCTCATTGTGGTTCTAGTGTGCATTTTTCTGATGATTAATGACTCTGAGCATCTTTTCATATATCTATACTGTTTACACAAAATCGAGATCATATATGGTTTTATTATATTTTCACACAATGGTCTATCATGAGAATCTAACAAATATTTGTTTTATATTCCAAACACCTGACATACTTTTTGCACATAGTAATCCAGCTGTGAAATAGGAATGATAATCCTCAAATAAATAACCAATGGTAGTGCTGCTATTAATAATAGTAGTAAACAGTTCATACTAATTAATATTTTATATTCATATTTAATATTAATTGACTGTCACAACTCTAAATATATTACTTATATAATTTTCAATATTATTTAAGAAACATCAAGAAACTCCATGAGTTATATCTATTGTTTTTTTTCCCCTTTTGCAGATGAAAAACTGAGGCATAAAGTGGTTTAATAATTTTCTCAACAGGCTCCACCCTTGCCGGTGGTTAGAGCACTGGCAACAAAGGGTCAAAGGTTCGATTCCCAATCAAGGATACATACCTGAGTTGCAGGTTCTATCCTGGCCTGGTCGGGTGTGTGCAGGAGTCAACCAATCAAAGAATAATAATTTTCCCACAGGCTCCTTCATAAGTGGTGGGCTGAATGTGATCCTGGGTCTTTTGATTTCAGAGCTTTTACTTTTTACCAAACCCTTATACTAAATGTTACCCCTTAGTGCTGACCCAGAGACATTTTCCTGTGCTCGCTGTTTATATGCTCTATAGAGCTCTCCATTTTCTCTCAAGGTCTTTTGTGTGGCATTAGAGTTCATTGCATGACGGCTTTGTAGTGCAGCTAAGTCTGTGCTGCCTGTCTGTCCTGTTAGAGAAGCTAAAATACTTACTAAATCATGCTGCCTTCCAATTCATGCTAACACTTTGTTCTAAGTGGCCTAATATCTGGCTATAGTTTCAGTAGTTCCTGGGATAATGTCATTTTGATCCACCTGCAGATTTCTCTCTAACTTCATCAATCTTTATCTATTCAGTGTCTTAAAATCCCCTGAATTTATTATACATGGAACTTTCTTAAAAACTGTACTTTATGACTGGATCATATTCCAAAGGAAGGAGAAAATGAGTGTCTATTTAGTGGTAAAACTACCATATATGACTCAGAAGTCCATAGATTATGTTTGTGTTGGCACTTTGCTTACAATCTATCTTTCTTTTATAAATTCATGATTACTGTCTGATTTTCTTTTGAAAATAGTCTATGTTGAAAGTAATAACTATAAGTCCACTTGCATTTTTGCTTTTTTTTTTTCAAGGCTAGTTCTCAGTATAAAGGAATAATTCTCAGTTTAAAAATCAGATCATCTTTTGCAGTTTTATAAGACAAGCTGATGAGAAAAGTGGTCTTAAAAAGATTTACCTGGTATTATAAGGAAATAGTTCCCCCAAACTTGACAGAGACTTAAAAAGAATCTGCTTTGGAGGAAAAGGATGTCACAAGGATATATAGTTACTAGAATCTGTTATGAATAGTTGTTTTCAAAAGATTAAGAATAAGGAATGATGGTTCTTTAATGAAAGGAGGGGGAAATCAAGAGGCCCAGAATATATAAAAATAAAACTGGCTATAGGGCATAAAGAGAATGATCTTTACTGACAAAGTAACTTACTTGGAGTAAAAGAAAAATTGAGAACTATTACAAAGGATGAAAGATTGGGAAGACGATAAAGGAAATAGACCATGAAAGAAACTAGCCCAGTGATGGCGAACCTATAACACGCGTGTCAGAGGTGACACGTGAACTCATTTTTTTGGTTGATTTTTCTTTGTTAAATGGCATTTAAATATATAAAATAAATATCAAAAATATAAGTCTTTGTTTTACTATGGTTGCAAATATCAGAAAATTTCTATATGTGACACGGCACCAGAGTTAAGTTAGGGTTTTTCAAAATGCTGACACGCTGCGCTCAAAAGGTTCACCATCACTGAACTAGCCTGTCATTCTAAATGCTCTTTAAATGAACTCTGGTAGAAAGTAAAATGGACCACCCCTATAAAATGCTTGTGTTCTTGTTACTAAGTTCTTTATTAGTACCTCTGTGCTTGCATCATTGAAGCTCCCATGGTGGTTAGCATAGTGCCTTTGGCTGTAGAATATAATAGCTATTGAATGAATGTTGAAAGTGATCTGAAGTTATTTGAAATTTGTTTAATAAATCAATGCAATAACAAAATAATTTCTTTATTTGTAATATTTTTTAATTAATGATTTGCCTGTGTTCTCATAACAAACATGTTAAAAGCATTATTTTACTCATAGTAGGAACTTGGGTTTCTTTAAAGTTTGTCAATTGAGGATGAGTATTTTGTCTGTAAAAGCCAGATATATGTGTGTTATGAGCCTGATGAATATAGTAAATTTTGACCCAAATTTAAAGTAGATAGGCATTTTTTTTCTGTAAAACCTGAAGTAGCATGTCCTTAATACATTTGTGTTCTTTCTGTCTTATTCAGGGAAGCAGTGTTTCTTAGTCCTACGTCAGCAGCAGTTTAACGTTCAGGCTCTTGTGGCAGTGGGAGACCATGCAAGCAAGCAGATGGTTAAATTTGCTGCCAAGTAAGTAAGCAATTATATCCTGTTGTCAGAATAAACAATGGTGGGAACCAAGACTCCCAGGGGTTTGGACCATTTTCATACATTAACATCAATGCTTCGTTTGTTTAAAAATGTAGTTATTTAAATTGTCGGTTCAGTGTTGCTGAATACATTAAACTTACAAAAGAGAAAATATGGAGCACAGGCTTAAAATTCATTGGGAACTGCTGAAGCAGCACTCTCTACAGACAAGTCACATTTACTTTCAAGTAGAGTAACAAAAAGCCTGGCAGCCTCCACATAGCAAAGCAACTTTATTTTGTGGTGTTTGGAGCTTCATTTCCTCTCTCCCTCCCTCAGTTTCTGATTTGCATATTGAGCAACAAGTTTTCTAACTGAATAAAAGTGTATAAAATAAAATAATGTAGTTTTACAACTGATTCCCTCCTGAAGGATTTTTTAAAAGGTAAAAATTGCTTTGTCTCTCCAAAAGTCTTGCTGTCTGGCTCAGAGTTCCTGTAGAAGTGCATTGTTTTGTACAGTTTGCAAGAAATGAAATATTGAGATAGTGTAGTGGTTATACATGCTGTAGTTCTAAGTTAATAATAGTTGGTGATATGCCTAGTTTTGTTCATTTGTATGTTTTTCTCAATTTAACTGAAATTTTATTTCCATGATAATGATCAAAGAAGACTTGGAAAATGGACGATCTTTACATTTTAAGTAGTAAAGTATTTCATAGGCATAAATGTTTTTCAAAGAAATTCAATCTAAAGTAAGTGTATATTTTTTCTATTGATTTTTATGTCTGTTCTTTAGATGTATGCTTTCAAAGATTGAGTTAATACACATAGAATTATCAATTTATAACTAGAAAAAAACTAAAAAATTATATAATTTAAGACTCTAATTTATGTTTGGGGCCTCCATGACTCCTCCAGCATAGTATTTTACATAGAGTGGATGCTTAGCCACTGGTTTTGGTTTAGAGATTTATTTATCAAATTCAGTTTTATCATCTCATATCACAGTGTTTTGATATAGTAGATGCTCAGCAACTGGTTTTAGTTTAGAGATGTACTTATCAAAGTTAAGGGTTTTTTTTGTTTTGTTTTAAATATATTTTTACTGATTTCAGAGAGGAAGGGAGATGGAGAGATAGAAACTTCAATGATGAGAGAGAATCATTGATCAGCTGCCTCCTGCACACCCCACGCTGGGGATCAAGCCCCCAACCCCCAGTTGGGGTATGTGCCCTGACTGGGAATCAAACCCTTACCTCCTGGCTCATAGGTCGATGCTCAACCACTGAGCCATGCCAGCTGGGCTCAAATTTAGTTTTATTGTATCATAGTGATACCTGCACTCTGGTTTAAAAACTCCAATGCCATTAATTACATGGCTTCTCACTGGTGAACTCAATAGTATTAGTACTACTAGTACAGTAACCCCATCTCTCCCTCCCTCCCACTCCTGATGCCCAGAGACTGTCACTTTCATCTCTTCTACCTATATCTTTTGGTATTTAGGTTTGCAGATTTCATGTCATAGTCTGATAAGGTTTGTGCCTTTTAAGGTCAATCTATGTCCTATGAAGTGGGGCATAAATAAGCTTGGACCCTAGAAATAAATGTTATATAGATAGCCTTTATATAGATATAGATATAAATGTTATATAGATCGTGAGCCCCTGGAAACCACAGACGTAGATGCTAAATTATATTTAACTAGAGGCCTGGTGCATGAACTCGTGCACCAGTGGGGTCCCTTGGCCTGGCCTGCAGGATCAGGCTGAAACTGGTTCTCCGACATCCCCCGAGGGGTCCCGGATTGCGAGAGGGAACAGGCCAGGCCAACAGACCCCACAAGTGCACGATCGGGGCCAGGGAGGGACTGCAGGAGGCTCTAGGGTGTGTCCGGCCTGTCTCGCTCAGTCTTGATGGGCCGGACTCCAGCAGCAAACTAACCTACCAGTCGGAGCGTCTGCCCCCTGGTGGTCAGTGCACGTCATAGCGAGCTGTTGAGCAGCCCTAGCATATCATTAGCATATTACGCTTTGATTGGTTGTTCAATTGTTCTGCTGTTCAGTCTATTTGCATATTGCCCTTTTATTATATAGGACTAGAGGCCCGGTGCACAAAAATTTGTGCACTCGGGGGGAAGGGGGGGACCCTCAGCCCAGCCTGTGCCCTCTCGCAGTCTGGGACCCCTCGGGAGATAACGACCTGCTGGCTTAGGCCTGCTCCTGGGTGGCAGAGGGCAGGCGCAATCCCTAGGTGCAGCCCCTGGTCGGGCTCAGAGCAGGGCTGATTGGGGAGTTGGGGCGCCGCCCCCTGTCATGCACAGAGCAGGGCTGATCGGGAGGTTGCGATGCCACCCTCAGTCACGCTCAGGGTAGGGCTGATTGGGGGGTTGGTGCACCGCCCCCTATCACACTCAAGGCAGGGTTGATGGGGAGGTTGTGGCGCCACTCCCTGTGACGCACAGAGCAGGGCCAATCGGGGTTGGGGCGCTGCCCCCTGTCACGCACAGAGCAGTGCCGATCAGGGGGTTGAGGAGCTCCCCCCTGTCACGCACAGAGTAGGGCCGATAGGTGATCCCAGTGCTGGGAGGCATATTACTCTTTTACTATATAGGATAGAGGCCTGGGGGCTGGCTGGTTTGCCCTGAAGGGTGTCCTGGATCAGGGTGGGGGTCCCCACTGGGGTGCCTGGCCAGTCTGGGTGAGGGGCTGAGGGCTGCTTTCAGGCTGGCAGTTGACTGAAGCTCCCAACCGCTCCTTTTTTTCTTTTTTTCTTTTTTTATTCTGGGCCAGCTTTAGCTTTGGCTCTAGCTCTGAGGCTTCCGCTGCTGGAAGCAGGTATGTGGTTTGTTTGCGTTCTATAATCAAAACAATGTATAACTCCAGCTCTGAGATCCTGGCCGGCTGAAAGCTGGTTTCTGGGGTTTTGTTTAGCTTCTATATTTGTTACAATGTTTCTTAGAGTTGCAGCTCAGAGGTCGGCAAGTCAGGCGGGGAACGTTGGAGTCTGCAGTCACTGGAGCAAGCAAGCCTCATGTTCGCTTCCAGCTGCCTGGCTGCCGGCTGTCCTCTTGGCTGACAGTTAATTTGCATAAGGATATGCTGATTAGCCAATGGGAAGGGTAGCGGTCGTACGCTAATTACCATGTTTCTCTTTTATTAGTGTAGACTAGAGGCCTGGTGCACAAGATTCATGTACTCGGGCAGGGGGGCACTCAGCAGCCTGCGAGCCCCACAATTGATCGCCCCACAGAGGGAGGCCCTGCCCACCCACCACAGTGCTGCCAGCCGGATAGCCTGGGCCTCCCTCTTTGCGACTATCGATCATGGGGATCCGTGATCGATCGCCCCGCAGAGGGTGGCCCCACCCACCCGGCCAGGGCTGTGCAGTCAATCACTGCGCAGAGGGAGGCCCCACCTACTCGCCGCAACACTGCCAGTGGGTAGCCTGGGCCTCCCTCACGGAGGCCTGCCCCCAATTGATTCCCCTGCTGGCCGGTGGCTTGGTCCTCTCTCTGTGGGGTGATAGATCGCCGAGACCCCTCTTTGATCACCCCGCTAGCCAGTGGCCTGGACCTCCCTCTGCAGGACGATCAATCATGGGGTTCCGCAGAGGGAGGCCCCACCTACCTGCCGCAGTGCCGCTGGCCGGGTAGCCTAGGTCTCTCTCTTTGGGACAATCGACCAATCACATCGCACCAGTTTTGGCTGACCTGGCGCCAGTGCGTGTCATAGTGTGGTCTTTCAGACAGTCGTCCAGATGGTTGTTTTGCTGTTAAGTCAATTTGCATATTACACTTTTATTATTACAGCTTGGTTCTGAAAACTAATATATGAAGATGACAATTTTATTTAGAATATATTTTTCCATTAAACTTCATTGTAACCTCAGGATTATGTTCCTGAAGGAAAGATTCTAGTCTAAAAATCTTGTTAAAATCCCACTTACCCTTGATATTTACTAAGAGGCATTTACTAATAAGAGGATAGTCACTTCATTTGATGTCTTTAGAAGTAAACACATCAAAATAGTCCACAAATAGTTATTTTTTTACTAGAGGCCTAGTGCATGAAATTCGTGCACGGGGGGGGGGGGGGTTGTTCCCCTCAGCCCAGCCTGCACCCCCTCTAATCTGGGACATCCCTCTCACAATCCTGGACCGCTGGCTCCTAATCGCTCATCTGCCTGCCTGCCTGATCACCCCTAAATGCCCCCTGCCCCCCAGCCCACCTGATTGCCCCTCACTGCCTCTGTGTGCCGGCCTGATCACCCTAACTGGCCCCCCTGCCGGCCTGGTCACCCCTAACTGCCCCCTCCCTGCTGGCATGGTCACCCCTAACTAACTGCCCCCCCCCCCCGGCCCGGTTGCCCCACGCAGCCTGCTTGTTCAGTCGTTTGGTCGTCCCTCACTAACCCCCCTGCTGGCCTGGTCGTAGGCAGCCATCTTGTGAGGGCATGAGGGTTAATTTGCATATTACCTCTTTATTATATAGGACAATTTTGGATCTTCTCAGAGACTCCTGGGACTCGATTAACAGCAATTGACCATGTCAGATAATCAACCAAAGCTGTAGCTGGAAGAGCTATTTGTATATGGTCTCTCAAACAGAAATTAGTTCACTGATGCCCTCATAATATATTAATTAAAGAAAGGCTTTCATCTAAATGGGAGAGTGTAAGAAGGATCTTCTAGGCAAGAAAAGAATTCAGCTAACTCAGCCATACTACAAAATCCTTAACTGTGGCTCATATGGACTTTCTGTTTTGAAGCATGAAGGATAATCCAACATTCAGATACAGCACCAGAATGATAGTAATACTATAATTATTAACTCATATTTTAAAAAACATTTGAGAGTAAAATCTTTATTTGTGAGTTTTCTTCTAAGTGAGTCTTCTAAGTTATTTGGTTTTAATTCTTTTCTCTCTTTAGTGTTATTCTTTATAATTTCTGCCACGTTAGTTGGGTTTGAACAAAATAGTCCAATAATTTATTAAACTAATATTTAGTGATACATACAAACTCTTTCTGCTCCCTCCTAAGTCTATACTTGCTAGAAGCTTTTTATTTAAGTCCTATTTTTATCTAACATCTTAATGGCTTTCTATTTCCAACCATGTCCAATATTAATTCTGCCTGCTGGTTCCCTCAGTACAGTGTTATTTGTCACTTCTTCCCAAGATACACTCTGTGTATCTGCAGTGGCCTCTATTCTTAAAAGCTTTGGCTTTATTCATTAAATCCTCACTCTTTGTCACTTAGTTTAAGCCCATGTCTTTCATGATCCTCATTGATGGGTTTCTCTTTGCATTTCTTTGGGGTCCACAGATATGTTTCCTAGGAGGCTGAAAGTTTTCTAGATTTTTAAAAATTTCAGTGTACATTTTTATTATTATCTTAAAGTTATATAAGGGTATTATTTTACGTTTTAAAGCCTAAGTTATAACAAAATAACTGTAAATTTAGTGCTTCCATTTAGCGTTTTCTGTCAGATTTACAATTTTGTTCATGCCAGCTGAAGCCAAATGATATCCATGTTCTGTACAAATGAAGATTCCACTGTATTTGAACAGTAGTACATGCTGAATGAGTTGGGTTACGAGGTGATACTTCATAGTTAAGAGGCATTCTGAAGTTTTAAAAGCCTGTGCCATTCAAACAGATTTATTGAATCCTACATTTATCTGTATAAGGGCAGCAGAATCACTAATAGCATAGTAGTTTCCATGCAAGGAAAAATGTTTCTATTTCCAGTTCTAATAGTTATCAGATTGGATACCCATTTGATTAAAACTTCAATTGACAATGCAACGTTATTAACTTTCACATGAACATGATAGTTTTATAAAATTATCGACTAATACTTTATTTAAGTTGTCATTCTTGGATTGCTCTTTACAGAATTTTGGTTGATTATAAGGCCTAATTATCCTGAACCAACCTCAGAGTTAATGTCTTATGTAATTGTGAACAGGCATTCTTCACATTACTGGAATTAAAAATGCAAAAACATTAAATATAGAACTGGATCTGTAATTACAGCTTTATACAGTAAACCCAAAAGTCAGCAATTTAGTTTTCGCAAGCTTTAAATTAATACTGTTTATTTGAATTTTGTGTCTTTATACTTGTTTTTATTTTGTTTAAATTTTTACTTTGATTTAAAGTTAAGAACTATAAGTGTAGGCATTTATACTAGTTTTATATTTGTAGATATTTAAATAATACAGTAAAACTTGTTTAAGTGCTCACTAAGGATTCCTGATATTTTTGTTCCACTAAAAAGAGCCCATGCAGTAGTTTGGGAACCACTGGTCTGTGCTATATTGAGTAGTGTTTAATTCTTACCAAGCTTATTTTGAACTTAAAATTCTTGACATTTTTGGTGAAGAAAAATGAGTTCACAAAATAAGTCATTATGGAACTACTAGTATGATTTAAATCTTTAATTTTTATAAAGCACCAAAGGCCAGCTGGGTGAAATAGAGGGCCAGAGAGCCCAGATGCTTGGTCCCCACCAACTAGCCATGTGATTTCATAAATTGTTTACTGTATTTAGTCTTACTTCATTTTTAGAGCTATGACCCTTCTTTAAAAATCTTTATTTCTACCTGCCTGAGAAATATAAAAGTATGAGATTCGGTATGGTATTAATTCACTATAATTGCAAGAAGTTACTTGACATGTAAAACAAGCCTATGCCTGCCTTAGAATTCGAATATAGATTTTTATTATGTAAGAGTAGTTTAATATTTAAAAAAATAATTTATGCTTTTTGGGTTCTGTTTTTTACTAGCAAAAATACATGGTTTCTCATGTTCGGGCATTTTGAATTCTTTCCTCAATGATTTGTACAATTTAATTTACATCATTGTGCTATATTGAGTAGTATTTTACTAAAAAAATAATTTACAGCCCTGGTCGGTCTGGCTCAGTGGATAGAGCATCGGCCTGCGGACTCAAGGGTCCCAGGTTTGATTCTGGTCGGGGGCATGTGCCTTGGTTGCGGGCAAGTCCCCAGTGGGGGGTGTGCGGGAGGCGGCTGGTCGTGTTTCTCTCTCATCGATGTTTCTAACTCTCTATCCCTCTCCCTTCCTCTCTGTGGAGAATCAATAAAATATATTTTTTAAAAAATTTACATTATTTTGTTGGTGCATTACTCGAAAAACTAGTGTGTGGCAACTTTATAGCCTGTTCTCTTTTCTATCTAATCTTATATTATAGCTTTTCCAAGATTGAAAAATTACTAATTTGAATGTGGGTAGTTATGTAGATCTGTGGACATATTTCTCATTGAGTATAGTAAAATTCAACTAATTATTTCTGACAACTAGAAGGCTAGCAAATTTGTTGCCAGTTTTGCTGAAAACCTTTAATATTCAAGTGTCTATAAGTGTTAAAATTTTAACAGTTTTATTGACTGTTCAGAATATTCTAATATTTACATATTAGAATATGTAAATAGGCAGAAAGAAACGCTTAATATAGTATATTTTTCACCATTATTGATACTGGGGTTGGGGGAGATAAGGAAGTAGATACAAACAACAGAATAGTGGTTACTGGGAGGAACTGGCTTGAGGGGAGGACAAAGAGGATAAAGGGAGTCAAATACATGGTGATGGAGGGAGACTAGGCTTCAGGTGGTGGGCACACAATGGAGTATACAGATGTCATATTACAAAGATATACACCTAAAATTTACATAATATTAACCAATGTCACCCCAGTAAATTTAATTTTTAAAGAGCATGCTATAAAAACAGTGGTGGGAAAAGTAGTTAGAAACTAGAGAGTTTTATGTTTATAAAGTTATTTTTTCTTTAATAATTTCAATATAAAAATATATCTATAATTATAAACATGAAATCTAAAATTCATTAGACAACTTTAATAATTGCATCTATGTTTGCTTACTCTTTTGCCTTTTCTTCTCATCAGCACTGCCACAGTTCATTTTACACATTCTTATTACTCTATATGTGAGAAAAAACAAAGTCACTCAACAAAGCAACTATGTGGTATATGCAACTGATGTGGAAAATAAGACCACAGACTCAGTTGTTAAAATTAGAATTTATCCTTTACTAAGATTCTGGTCACAGGAAAGAAGGATTTGCCTAGATAACTGATGGTGTTCCTTAACACATCAGGCTCTTTGTTAAACATTTGTACCAACTAAAACCCTCTCCTAAATTGCTCTCTTGTCAGCAAGAGAGGAGATCTTGGGACATTCAGGTCTGGGTGTCCTTTTGGGTTAACTTTTTGTAAACTGGTGCGAATATTCAGTTAGTTCTGCTGTAATATAACAGATGCATTTCTAAAAATCACTGCTATGCAAAATTATGCAATAAGAAATTCGAGATTTATATGGGAAACTAGATGCCCGGTGCACAAAATTCATGCACTTGGGGGGGGGGTCCCTCAGCCCGGCCTGCGCCCTCTTGCAGCCAAGGAGCCCTCGGGGGTTGTCCAACTGCCGGCTTAGGTCCGCTCCCCTTAAACTGGCAGTTGGACATCCTTAGCACTGCCTCAGGACAGCTGTGCTTGCCAGCCATGAGCCCGGCTCAGGGCTTCTGGCTGAGCGGCGGTCCCCTTGTGGGAGCACACTGACCACCAGAGGGCAGCTCCTGCGTTGAGCATCTGCCCTCCCCCGCCCCCAGTGGTCAGTGCGTGTCATAGCGACCAGTCATTCCGCCATTCAGTCGATTTGCATAATAGCCTTTTATGATATAGGATGGGTTAATAGCACAACCAAAAACTTTAGTAGTGAAATCATTTTATAATAAACTTAATATATAAAAAAAACAGGTAGAATAGTTTTCCACATGTTAAATGACTGAGAAATTCAACAATAAATATCTCACTTTATCTTTAAAAATACATGTTGTGTTCTTTGGAAGTAGGTGTCAAAAGAATTGCAGCTTGTAAATTGTGGTAGAAGGAAAGCTGTCCAAAGGAAAGTTGTACCACCAGGTGGATGGATGTAGGTTATAACACAGATAGAAATTTGGGGGGTGTGTGTGTTTCATGTGTTCCTACAGGGCTTAGTTCACCAAAGAATAGTTTTCTATATTGACCTAGTGCAGCGGTTCTCAACCTATGGGTCGCGACCCCTTTGGGGTCAAACGACCCTTTCACAGGGGTCGCCTAAGACCATCGGAAAACACATATTGAATATATAATTACACATTATTTTTATGATTAATCACTATGTTTTAATTATGTTCAATTTGTAACAATGAAAATACATCCTGCATATCAGATATTTACATTACGATTCATAACAGTAGCAACATTACAGTTATGAAGTAGGAACGAAAATAATTTTATGGTTGGGGGTCACCACAACATGAGGAACTGTATTAAAGGGTCGCGGCATTAGGAAGGTTGAGAACCACTGACCTAGTGGTTCACACTGATGAAATCTGGCATAGGCAAACACAAAATTCTCATTATTCTCAGATTGATACCTAATACGTCAGCTGTGTTAGAAATAATTCACATCAAAATAATGTTTATAGCAAAACTGACTATGCTCTTAAAAGAGACAATTATATATGCCAGTGAGTAGGTAAAAATATGTCTTATCTGCTGACTGCTTATGTGTGGGGTAAGGAAAAGAACATGAAAATTGACTTCAAAGTTTTTAGTTTGAGAAACTATGCCGAAATGACACCATTAATCTGGAGTAAATTCCCAGAGGAGCTAGGACTAAACCCTAGATACTCTGGAGCTGGGATGAGCTTACCTTTCTTTAGAACACTTGGCCAGGTAAAGAGTGGATACTAAACAGGAGTGAGGCTCTGATAGCAACGAAGAAAGGGAGAGTGCTTATGTAGTATGTTGAGTGAATGAAGAGAAGAACCAGCCTTTTGAGTTCGTGAAAAGCCCAAACACTAAAATGGGTCGTTTTACTGAAAATCATTTTGTTTTTCTGGCTGATAGTATTCTGCTCCCCTCATTCTAAATGTTTTCAAGTGTTTGTGGAACACTATGGCCTTAAAATTCCTTCCATTTCCTCCACTATCTTCACCATTACTTTAACAACTCACTCCTGTGGCCACACCTTGGTTTTTGCTCCCCAGAACTTTATTTTAAAAGCAATCTCCCCATTTTCTCCTAGTGTTTTCTGTCCCCTTTTGACTTCACGCAACCTCAGTTCCATTCGTAGCACTTTCACTGCATCCTTAATCACTGTTCCCTCTTTGTTTCTCTTGCCCTGCGAATACCCTCCACACTCCCCTGCCCCGAAGACTCCTGACCCAATAATCCTAACACCAAGGTTAAATAGTAATTGTGTATTTGTGGCACAGCAATTGATTTTTATTCCTCAGCTGGCTCAACAGAATATATTGTACCTTAGCATGAAAATAGAAGTTTATAGGCCACCTATTTTCATTGTTTCTCTGACCTCTTCCTGATCTATTTCTCTTTATCCCTTAGTTTCCTAAGTATAATTAGAATTAGAAAAATTTGGAAAACACTGTGAATTCCATCACTTAATATATTAGCACTTATGATTAAAAATAGCATATGAACGACATCATCTAAATTTTGGTGGATTCTGTTATTTATTTAAATAAAGCAAAAAATTCTTACTTGTAGATATTTTTAGCTTCAGAAATTTGAGGATCAATGAAGAATGAGGTAATTCAAATGAATATTTAGTAACATTTACTTTGAGAAGCTAGCAGCTTAGTGAGCCAACTAACCAGTCTGCTAGAATCTTTGGTTTGGAAAATAGCATAGGGTAGAAATATGTTCATGAAAAAAAGGCCGTTTTAATATAATGAAATGTGTATACTAGGACAGTGTCTAAGGACTGTTTATATATTCTCAAGGTGTTTCCATTTTGAATAGTGCTATCCAAAGAGACTGTACATTTAAAATATTGTGAACTTCCTACACAACAAAGTGGGGAAAATAAAGGTATTTATATGTTAATTCTATGAGGCCCTACATTTAACTCTATTCCCTCTGGCCATATACCAGGTGGAATAAAGCAAGGATTCTGCTCTTAAAAATATCAAATCAGATAGTTCCAGCTGGGGCTTTCTAATCATTTAAAAGGCAAAATATGAGGTCACTTTTAATATCTTAAAGTAGATAACTTCCTTAGCATTTACTTTAGGTATTAAAATCTGAGATTTTTATCTTTGCCTTATTGACTAGATTATACTGCTAGCAGTTTCTGGCTGTTGATTATTTGCCTTAAGAACATTTAGAGCCTAATGTGGGGTCAGTTGTTTTTCCCAAAATTACCTTTCCTAGGAATATCCAATTCATCAATGTACTAATCTGAAAACTTGAGTTACCAATTGAATATAAGTGCCACATGACTCTTCAACACATTATTATAATCAATTTGTTGGAAAGATCAATTTTCTTACGGTTGAATGCATATAAAAATGAAGCAATCAAATGAGTTACATAGGAAGGTTGTCAGATTTCATTCCCTAGAGATCTTTAAGAACAGATCCTTAATTGTGTATTTAAAATGATATGAGCAATACTCATATCCGACAAAATAGACTTTAAAAGCATCATGCTAAGCGAAATAACCCAGTCGGAGAAAGATAAATATCATATGATCTCACTCATTTGTGGAATATAATGAACAACATAAACTGATGGACAAAAATAGAGCCAGAGTGAAAAAAATATATACTAGAATATAATAGAAGTAATCTTGTTATTTGGATTTTTAATATTACAACTTTTGTGATATACTATGTTAGTACAGTTTTGGTAATATTATACTTAAAATCCTTTTATTCTTGAAATATTAAAGTTTATTGCATGTATTATTAGTATACGTAAGATCATTTTTCTTGAATAATTGGTGTTTATTGCATGTAACATATTTAAAATTGTTTTTCTTGAGATATTAATGTTTATTGCATGTAACATTACTATACTTAAAATAGTTTTTCTTGAAGGTTTATTGCATGTAACATTATTATATTTAAAGTCGTTTTTCTTGAAATAAAAAAAAAATGGGGGAAAAAAGGACCACAGTTCATTTGAAAAAGCAGTTGTTGAACCACGGTTTTTTAATCCACTCATCTGCTGATGGGCACTTAGGCTGTTTCCAAATCTTAGCTATGGTGAATTGTGCTGCTATGAATATAGGGATGCATATATCATTTCTGATTGGTGTTTCTAGCTTCTTGGGATATATTCCTAGAAGTGGGATCATTGGGTCAAATGGGAGTTCCATTTTTAGTTTTTTGAGGAAACTCCATACTGTTCTCCACAGTGGCTGTACCAGTTTGCATTCCCACCAGCAGTGCAAAAGGGTTCCTTTTTCTTCACATCCTCTCCAACACTTGTCTGTTGATTTGTTAATGATAGCCATTCTGACAGGTGTGAGATGATACTGCATTGTCATTTTGATTTGCATCTCTCATATAATTAGTGACTTTGAACATGTTTTCATATGTCTTTTGGCCTTCTGTATGTCCTCTTTTGAAAAGTGTCTATTTAGGTCCTTTGCCCATTTTTTGATTGGATTGTTTATCTTCCTTTTGTTAAGTTGTATGAGTTCCCTGTAAATGCTGGAGATTAAACCTTTATCGGTGATAACATTAGCAAATATGTTCTCCCATGCAGTGGGCTTTCTTTTTGTTTTGTTGATGGTTTCCTTTGCTGTGCAAACGCTTTTTATTTTGATGTAGTCCCATTTGTTTATTTTCTCTTTAGTTTCCATTGCCCTAGGAGCAGTATCAGTGAAGAAATTCCTTCGGCATATGTCTGCGATTTCGCTGCCTGTGGATTTCTCTAGTATTTTTATGGTTTCCGTCTTATGTTTAAGTCCTTTATCCATTTTGAGTTTATTTTTGTGTATGGTGTAAGTTGGTGGTCTAGTTTCATTTTTTTGCATGTATCTGTCCAAGTTTCCCAACACCATTTATTGAAGAGACTGTCTTGACTGCATTGTATGCTCTTGCCTCCTTTGTCGAATATTAATTGGGCATAGTGGTTTGGGTCCATTTCTGGGTTCTATTCCATTGATCTATATGTCTGTTCTTATGCCAGTACCAAGCTGTTTTAAGAACAGTGGCTTTGTAATACAGCTTGATATCTGGTATTGAGATCCCACCTACTTTGTTCTTCTTTCTCAGGATTGCTGCAACTATTCGAGGTCTTTTTTTATTCCAGATGAATTTTTGGATCTGTGAAATATGCCATTGGTATTTTAATGGGGATTGCATTGAATCTGTAGATTGCTTTGGATAGTATGGACATTTTGATGATGTTGATTCTACCAATCCATGAACACGGTATAAAGAAGGAGTTCTTACCATTTGCAACTGGATAGAACTGGAGAGTATTATGCTAAGTGAAATAAGCCAGTCAGAGAAAGATAAATACCACATGATCTCACTCATTTGTGGAATATAGTGAACAACATAGGCTGATGAACAGGGATAGATCCAGAGACAGAGAAGCAGCGATAAGACTGTCAAACCTCAGAGGGAAAGTAGGAGAAGGTGGGGGTAAGGGGGAGAGATCAACCAAAGGACTTATATGCATGCATATAAGCCCAACCAATGGACACAGACAACAGGGGGGTGAGGGCATGAGTGGTGGTGGGGGTGGTTTATGGGGAGAATGAGGTCACATATGTAATACCTTAATCAATAAAGAAATTAAAGATTAAAAGAAAAAGCAGTTGTTAAAGTTAAAAATTATATTTTGCTAGTTGTGATTATTTAACATGTCTCGCTCCCAACATAGAAATTTTTGGATTCTGGAAAAAGAAAAGAAAAAAAGACTTTTTCAGACTGTTATTTATATACATATATTTTTTTAAGTTTTCTTCGTATTAGTCATTGTGGTTAAGTGATTTATTGGTAGCTGATGAGTCACAAGTATCTTTCCCATTCTCCAATGAGTCACCTAGCTACCTGCAAGTTTGTTTACTTTTAGATCTTTTACAAAAGAAATATTTTACATAGTTGGTAAGCTAAAATTCAGTTTGCTGCATTAACTTTTAAAATTGTAAAATATCAAAATCCTCAGAAGTCTCGTTGATTTAGAAAACTTATTTAGTACCTGCTCTGGTAAAGGCACCATATTAGGCTTGTACACAATGATACATATAATACTTAAGAAACTTAATTTGGTAAGAGAGTAAATATAGGTAAACAGCTGCATACAGAGACATGTTACGGGTGCTGTGGTAGAAGTATATGTATAGATCACCTATAGTTGAGGCCCACAGGGAGTTGGGTATGTGGGTACCCCTTGAGCATCATGTGGACAATTTGGTAAACATAGGCCGCTAAGTCATTATACTGTTGTGGGTTGCAATTCTGAGCTTAAGTGGTTTATAAAGAGGCAGTTATCTATTGTAGGAGAAGCAGAACTTCTGTATTTGGCCCTGTCCAGTTCAGTATTTGTATTGAAAATTTCAATAAAGATATACTTTAAAAGTAGGTCTAAAATCTGGTGTCAAAATTCCAGAGAGTTTATGGGATTAATTCTTCTAAGTTAACTATAACTTTAAATATAACTTCATGTTGTTTTATACAAAGATTCTGATGAATTTCTATTGAAGCTGGCAGCAATAGCGGGACATCAAGATGCATCAGCATTATTGGAGAAGGTAGCACGATTCTTGAGCATTTTGAAAATTATTCATGAAGGGCCTGTTTTTTCCAGTTTCTTTCTTATAAACTATAATGGAGTCTGGCAGCTTGTGAGCTTCTAAGATTGAGAATGTATTATTTCAGAGTGAGCTGATGATACATTCTGTAGTATTTAAAATTGGGTGCTAATTTTTAAATCTAACAATTCTCTAGTCATCTGTATGTGATTTTACTAGCTGTGTGATCTTAGGCTAATTAGTTGACCTTTTAGTCTGTTTCTTCAACTGTAAAATTGTGACAGTACCTACTTTGTAGACTTTCGTGAAGTTTAAGCGAGATTGTATATGTGTAAACTACTTCACATAGGAACTGGAACATAAAAGGAAATTGATGTGGGAATAGTGATAGTTAAGGTATTTACATATATTAAGATAAGTTTCATTTGCACTATAAATAAAAAAATAAAACTATGCTTCAACATTAAAAAATACAGAGAAAATGAACAAAACTTCTGTAGAAGGATGACAGAAAATTTATGAAGCATTCCATATTTTTTGCAAATGAGAAAAAATGTGGAGGTGTATAGACCAAATAGTAAAACAGTGATTATAGGAAGAGGGGTTGGCTATATAATGGGGGACTTAAATTTTTAAATTTACATTTGTTTAACAGTAGAGGCCCGGTGGATGAAATTTTGCATGGGTAGAGGAGACATTGCCTGGCTGGCAATCAGGGCCGATTGGGGACTTCTGGCTGCCGGCCGGGGCCTTCCTTCCCCAGCTGCCTGCCAGGGCCTTCCTTCGCTCAGTGCCACCCCCTGGTGGTCAGCACACATCATAGCGAGCAAGCGAATTCCTGGTCGAACTCCCGAGGGGACACTTTGCATATTAGCCTTTTATATAGAGAGATTGGAATTTTTAGTAATAAGAGAGTATAATCTCCTGTAATATCAGCAATGTTCAGAGATAACTACTCAGCCCAATAGTTGATATATTATCTATAGCTACGTTAACCCTATATGTAAAGCTTAATATCTTCTATCTGTATTAGTCCTATGGTTGATATATTAACTGTTCTCTTCTTGAAACATGTTACTTCCTTGTATTTCTAATGCGGTTCTCTTCTGATATATTTTTTTAATGTCTCCTCTACTCTCCCACCCAGATTCCTATCATGGTCTTTAGTGTTTCTAAAGGATAGTAAATAATAAGTATAAATGAGATTGATCCCCCCAAAAAACTAATACGTGTGACAAAACCAAGAGGTAATACCAGATGTCATTTTCGGATTGTTTTAGGCAGTTCTGATTTTGAAATGTGTTTATAGACCAACCTCTTTCCCTGAGCAGTCACTTTGAAGAGGACAATATTCACTTGAACAGATAAATTCTGCTGTGTTTGATAAAAAATCAGCCTAATGTTTTATAGTAAAGTTTTGTATATTGGTTTTTAAAAAAATTTTTATAGTGCATAATGTACACTGTTGGTTGGTAATGTGTGTATGATAAACTGCAAATAAACATTTAGAGACCCTTATTATGATCAGATAATAGCTTTGAACTTAAGGGTGTGGTTTTTTTTTTAATTTTATAACTTTTTTGAGCTTAAGATTGTATTAGTCAGCTGTTGCAGAAGAAAACTGCTGTGTAACAAACCACTTCAAAATTCAGTATTATGACAATACTACTGAAAGTGATCTACAGATTCTGTGCAATCCCTGTCACAATCCCAATGGCATTTCTTTCTTTCTTTTTTTTTTTTTTTGGCAGAAATAGAAAAATCCATCCTAAAATTTATATGGAATCTCAAGGGACTCTGACTAGCCAAAAAATTTTTGAAAAATAACAAACTTGGAAGACTCACAGTTTTTGATTTCAAAACTTACGACAGCCCAGCTGGTGTGATTTAGTGGTTGAGTATCAACCCAGGAAACAAGAGGCTTGATTCCCAGTCAGGGCACATGCCTAGGTTGTGCGCTCAATCCCCATTGGGGGCATGCAGGAGGCAGCTGATTGATTATGTTTCCTCTCTCACTGATGTTTCTCTCTCTCTCTCCCCCTAAAAATCAATAATAAGAACATTTTTTTAAAATGTACTACCAAGCTACAGTAATCAAAACAGTGTAGTACCAGCATAAGGACAGGCATATAGACCAATGAAATAAAATAGAGAGCCCAGAAATAAACCCTGACATATGTGGTCAATTGATTTTTGTCAAGGGTGTCAAGACCATTCAGTGGATAAAGAACAATCTTTTCAAGAAGTTGTGCAAGGAAAACTGGATATCCACATGCAAAAGACCTTATCTTATACCATATATAAACTTGACTCAAAATAGATCAATGACCTAAATATATAAAAGTTAAAACTATAAGATTCTTTAGAAGAAAACATGCACCAAAAGCTTCATGACATTGGATTTAGCAGTGATTTTATGTATATAAAACTTTGTATCAAAGGGCACCATCAAGAGAGTGAAAAGATAACCCACAGGATGGAGAAAATATTTGCAAATCATATGTCCAATAAAAGATTAATATCCAGAATACATCTAGAATTACAACTCACAACAGCAACAAAAACCCTATTTCAAAATGGGCAAGGACTTGAATAGACATTTCTCCAAAGATATACAAATAGCCACTAAGCACATGAAAAGATGCTCAATATCACTAGTCATTAGGGAAATGCAAATCAAAACCACAATAAGACATCACTTTATACCCATTAGAATGACCATTATCCAAAAAAAACCAGCACAGAAAATAGCATGACCCATGTGGCTCATTTGGTTGGAGCATCACCCCATGTTCCATTCCAGTCAGGGCACATACTCAGGTTTCAGGTACGATCCTCAGTTGAGGCACATACAGGAGGCAACCAGTAGATGTTCCTCACATCAATGTTTCTTTCCCTCTCACCTCCTCTCTCTAAAATCAATAATGAATCAATGAATGAGTGAATGAATGGAAAATAATGATGGTGAGGATGTGGAGAAACCTGTGTGCATTGCCAGTGGGATTGTAAAAGGGTACAGCTGCTTTGGAAAACAATATGACGGTTCTTCAAAATTAAACATAGAATTTTTATATGATCCAGCAATTCCACTTCTAGGTAGATACCCAAAAGAATTTAAAGCGGGGACTCAAGCCGATCATTGTATGTTATTGTTCTAGCATTATTCACAATGAACAAAAGGTGGAAACAACCTATCATTAGATGAATGAATAAACATACTGTGGCATGTACATATAATGGAATATTATTCAACCTTAAAAAGGAATGAAATTCTGACATATGCTATAATATGGATGAACCTTAAAAACATTATGCTAAATGAAATAAGTCAGACACAAAAGGACAAATATGATTCTACGTCTTTGAGGGGCCTAGAATAGTAAAATTCATAGACACAGATAATAGAATAGAGATTACCAAGAGCTGGGGTAGGGAGTAGTTGGAGGGAAAGGGGAGTTAATTGTTTAATGAGTACAGGGTATCTATTTGGGATACTGAAGAAGTTCTGAAAATAAATAATGGTGATGATTGCACAACATTGGGACTGCCACTGAATATGTACACTTAACAGTGCACCCCATTGTTCATAGCACAATTGACAATAGCTAATACTTGGAAACAGCCTAAGTGCCCATCAGCAGATGAGTGGATTAAAAAAAACTGTGGTACATCTACACAGTGCTGTAAAAAAGAAGGAACTCTTACCATTTGCAATAGCATGGTGGACTTGGGGAGCATTATGCTAAGTGAAATAAGCTAGTCAGAGAAAGATAAATATCACATGATCTCACTCATTTGTGTAATATAACAAACAACATAAACTGATGAACAAAAATAGATCCAGAGACATAGAAGCATTGGACAAACCATCCAACCTCAGAGGGAAGGCAAGGAAGGGGGGAAAGAGATCAACCAAAGGACTTGTATGCATGCATATAAGTATAACCAGTGGACACAGACAGCAGGGGGGTGAGGGCATGTGCTGAGGGTGGGAGTGGCTGGGGAGAAGTCAATGGAAGGAAAAGGAGACATATGTAATACTTTGAACAATAAAGAATTTAAATTTTAAAAAATTATTTTCAAACTATCTTCCCAATTAGAATGAAGACAGGACAGGTACCGTGATTGTATAATTCAATACTACATACCTTGTACCTGTAAATAGTATCAGTTAAGCTCTAGCTGGTTTGGCTCAGTGGATAGAGTGTCAGCCTGCCGACTGAAGGGTCAAGGACACATGCCCGGATTGTGGGCTTGATCCCCAGTAGGGGGTGTGCAGGAGGCAGCGGTCAGTGATTCTCATCATTAATTTTTCTAGCTCTCCCTCTTCCTTCCTCTCTGAAATCAATAAAAATATATATATATATTTTTAAATAGTACCAGTTAAAATTTTTGTAATGTCAAAATGAATAAAGCCTATGGAGTATTATAGAAATGTGAATCTCTTATCTATACATATAAAAGCCTAGGATGCAAATTGTCCCCTTGGGAGTTCGACCGGGAGTTCGCTCGCTCGCTATGATGTGCTCTGACCACCAGGGGACAGCACGGAATGAAGAAGGCCCCGGCCGGCAGCTGGAAGGCCCTGATCACTGGCCAGGCCTAGGGACCCTTCCCGTGCATGAATTTTGTCCACCGGGCCTCTAGTATAAAAATAAAACAATATGGATTATCTAAGAAAAAAGAAGGAAATAGAAAGAGGAAGTGGTGTGTTGAATTATTTCTTAAGTATTATTGGGATATGGATTTTTAAAATTAATTTATGTACTTAATTATGTTAATGTCATATATTTCATGAATGCTTAATAAATAGAATTATAGAATTTTAAGAAAAATCCCAGCTGCATATAACAATAAACTTTGATTTTTTAAATATCCTATATAATAAAGAGGTAATATGCAAACAGACCATCATGCCCTCACACAAGATGGCCGCCCCCATGTGGTCACAAGGTGGCCTCCACAAGATGGCCAGCAGGGGAGGACAGTTGTGGGCGATCAGGCCAGCTGGGGAGGGCAGTTAGGGGTGACCAGGCCGGCAGGGGAGGGCAGTCGGGGGGCAGTCGGGCCAGCAGGGGAGCAGTTAGGCGTCAATAAGGCTGGCAGGGGAGTGGTTAGGGGGTGATCAGGATGGCAGGCAGAGGCAGTTAGGGGCAATCAGGCAGGCAGGCAAGCAAGCGGTTGGGGGCCAGCAGTCCCGGATTGTGAGAGGGATGTCCGACTGCCGGTTTAGGCCTGATCCCAGACCAGGGATTTAACCATGACCTTCTGGTTCACAGGTTGATGCTCAACCACTGAACCATGCTGGCTGGGCAAACTTTGATTTCTTGCTTCTACATCTGAGGGTCAGTTAGAGTTTGGCTCATCTAGGCTTGTTCTGAAGTTGTGATTTGGGTCCTGGTGTTTCTCAGATTCTTTGGACCATCAATTTACCTGAGCATCATCCTCTCAAGAGAAATGCAGGGATGCTAAATGGCAAGTTCAACTGCATAAGTACATTTCAAGCCTTTGCTGGCATCACATCCACTGACATCTCATTGATAAAGCAAGTAATATGGCCAACCCCGAATTCTAAGGGAAGAGAAGTAACCTTCTGTCTACCTTGAAGCCATGGCTAGGTGTGGATGATTACTGCTACCACATGGGAATAAAGAGTTGGGCCAAATAATTTAGTGTATCACAGAGATATGCTAAGAACTCTAATTTTTTTCCCCAGAAACATTAATAAGACATTACTCTTTATTTTAGGCTATGAAGCTTACCTCCTTCAATTATTGAAACTAGTTTGATCATTTTAACAGAATCTTTGAAGTCTATTTTACACATTCTTCCTTTTTCTTAATGACAGAGGGCCATCACTGTGAACATCTCTTACTGTGCTAGGTAAAGATGTGGTTCTTACAATATAAACTGATGAACAAAAACAGATCCAGAGACAGAGAAGCATCAATCAGACCGTCAAATCTCAGAGGGAAGATAGGGGAGGATGGGGGTAAGGGGGAGAGATCAACCAAAGGACTTATATGCAAGCATATAGGCCTAACCAATGGACACAGACAACAGGGGGGTGAGGGCATGAGTGGGAGGGATGGGGGGTAATGTGGGGATAAGGACACATATGTAATAACTTAATCAATAAAAAAAAAGATGTGGTTCTTTGCTACTTTCCAGTTTTTTGTTTTGTTCTGTTTTTTAATATATATTCATCAGTCAACTGTTATTTAATACAACAGTTGTACCTATTTCTAACAGTTCCACCAGACTTTTTTAGTTTCCTACTTTTATTTATTGTAGACATGCAAAAGCTTTTAATGAAGATTGAGAGAACTATAGATAAGGAAAGTGTCCCTGGAGTTATTAGTGAGGCCCTAAGTAATAAATGTATGGCACTTGTGTTGGAAAGATGGGATTTTATTCCTTCAGATAACCAAGTACTGTTTGTTTTTCTCCCAAGTTGCATGTTTTATGATTGTTTGAGTTACTCATATATCATTTGTTTAAAAAAAAAAACTTGAGCCCGGCTGGCTTCGCTTAGTGTTTGAACGTCATCCACCTCTGAACCAGGAGGTCACAGTTGGATTTGCTGTCAAGGCACATGTCCGGGTTGTGGACTCTATCCCCAGTAGTGGGTGTGCAGGAGGCAGCCGATCAATGATTCTCTCTCATCATTGATGTTTTTATCTCTCCCTCCTTCTCCCTTCCTCTCTGAAGTCAATAAAAATATTTTTTTAAAAACTTGATAGCCAACTCTAAATATTTTTATGAAGTACTTTATGTAAAGAATGGTGCTTTTTATAATTTTATTTTCTAAAGACAGTAGAAGTTAACTATTAAATTGACGGTTGACAGTTTCTAATGGATGACATGAAGTCTGTTGTGCCTATCGAGGCATTTTTAATATCAAGGCTATACTAATTAATCTTGTTTGTAGAGTGATTAATTATATGTAGGCTCAAAAGGGTAGTTGGGAAATGAAAGCAGTATAAAACACAATGCAGTGGTAGTGTGTTTTGGGAGGCGGTGGCAATAATAAAAATAGCTGACTTAGCTCTTGAAAAAAGATGTGTTTTATTTGCTTCATCCATTTCTCCTACAATAAAATAGTTCCCAGGAGTTCCTCTGCTTTCCACTATGGATTTTCTTCCTTCTAAGGCTTTTAGTTGCCCGTTAGACATAACCTCTTTCAAAATATAGATATAGTGGCATTAGTTTTGAAATGTAAAACTGAAACCTTAACAGGGTCTCTTTATGGTAACAGTCAAACTATATAGTATATACACATAAAGTATTAAGCCATTTTAACATTCAATATTAGTTAAAATTATTAGAATTTTTGTACAAAATGGAATTTTATCTAATACTGGCAGTAGCTTATTCAGGTATTCCTATCCCTCTTGTGTTGACTCTATATATACTATAACTTTTTTATTAGTTCTAACTAGCAAGTTCTAGTCTGACCCTTTTTCACAAATTTGACTTTTTTTAAGGTTCTTTCCTTCTAAATTCATTTATGTCTATAAATAAATAGGGATAAATAGAAGGATATGGAGGTAGATATATAGATATGGATGTAGATGTAGATATAGAGATATTACAGCTAAATTATCCAAGGTTTAAAAATCATGGAATGATTTTACTAGTATCTAAATAGGCTACTAGTATTCTTTTAACAACATGTAGCTTGTAGATATAGTAAGGGGAAATACTGAGATTGGAAGGGCAAAAAAAATTATAGGCATCCCCTATATCTGGTTAATCCTACCTTTTTAATTGATTCAATAGACCAATTGTGATTAAGAAGTTTAACTCTGGCCCTAGTTTAAGAAATAGGTCAGGTTTTCAGAAGTTCTTTTGGAGTTATTTAGTATTGGAAACAATATTTAAATGCTGGTTGTTTTCTAATCTAACTGATCAAGTATTTTAGCACATAATACTACTGAATTAAATGAAGTAACTGAAGGTAGGCTCAGTTCCAAGTTTCAGGTCCTGGATAAAAGGAATCATCTGGTACTTCTGAAGGAGAAAGAAGATAAAATTTTGTTTTATTTAATTGAAACTTTAGTTAGCCTTAGGCAAGGTATCTTTACCATATTCCAGTTTCTTTCTGGAAAGATACTAGTTGAGAGTAGATGTGTTTATTGAGTTGGTGCCGGGGTTCTTGTCCCAGCATCAAGAAGGGTTCAGGATTCTGGAAAAGGCTGCGCGTAGATGACATAAGAATCCAGAGACTAATAAAGAGTCCGGAGACGAGATATAATTTTGAAAGTCATTGGGGGTCAGAGGACCTTCAGCTAAAGGAACTGAAGGCTCCCTCCTTGTCTTGGACCCTTGCTTTTATTAACAATTTGTCCTAAGGCAAGGTGGAGATAATACACTTAAGCATTGTCAGTTAGGGGAATAGCCTACGGCTGTTCAGGTGTTTGGTCAGTAGGAGGCAATAACATGTAGATTAAGATGCCCTTTAACTGTCTGGCAGCCACAATCAGTTTCCTGTTCAGGTTTGGGGAAATGCCTTTAGCCACTTAGAATTATGACATGCTGGAATTGGTCTAGGCAAGTTGGCTTGAAGAAGGCTGTCTGGAAGGGAGTCAGAGAGGGAGAGATAGGAGAACCAAGATGGCCAGGGAAATAGTGGAATGGAGCAGGTGGAGGTCTGGTTGGGACAAGTCAGGTTACTCTACGAGGCAACACACTCATCAGTGAGGAAGAGAAACACCTTCCTTATGGAAAGGTCTAAGGTGAGCAGCAGAATTCTCACGAGGCCTGAATTATATACTCCAGTATCCGGTTTGCTCATGCAAACAAACAGGGCACCTGGTAGGCAGTAGTCACATTGACCAAAGGCTCAGTGACGTTAGACTGCCAGTACAGTGGGGCCTTGACTTACGAGTTTAATTCGTTCCGAGACCGAGCTCGTTAAGGAGTTCATTAACTCAAATTACTCTGTCAACTCAATGCAAAAAATCTGCAGAGAGACAGCTGGTATCTCAAAAAACTCATTAGTCGGGACACTCTTAAGTCAAGGCCCCACTGTATTAGAAAGCCTTTTTAAGAATAAACTGAAGCCTCTTGTGCCTTTGGGTCACAGAGGAGCCTTATCTTAGTTCACCAACTGTCTCTTTTGCCATAATAAATTGTGAGTTTCTTCAATACACAGGTTTAGTCAGTGTAGGGTGGTAGCCCTCATTCAGAAGACTTATGTGTGTACTATTGATTTTTTTTTTAAGGTAGTTGGTAACAGACACTATGAAATTTTAAGCAGTGTAGCAAAGTGAAGTGAAAAAAAATGTTTTTCTTCACCATTTTCCATCTATTCTCATTCTGATCCTTTTTCCAACCCTGAGCAAGTGTTCATTGAAATGGATTGTGGTGTTCTCTTTTGTAAAATAAGCATTGTTGGATTTCTGGAATCTTGTCCAATAGCACCATAACTACCAAGGAAGGACTCAATACTTCATCAGAATACATAGAATCTTTACTATGAGAATTACATCTTTTGTTTATATTCTCTATGATTCTGGATAGGGAATTGAACCATGAGAGGTTAATACAAAAGTTAACTAGGGTTTATGACATAGCAGATAAACAGGGAGTCTAGAGCAGATTTTCCTGCAAAATTCAAGTTTGCTGTGGAATTAAACTGCCCAGAAGATGCATTTATTTTACTCTTAATGTATATTTAGCTTCATATAAACATTCTTTTTTAAAATATATATATTTTAGCCGAAACCGGTTTGGCTCAGTGGATAGAGCGTCGGCCTGCGGACTGAAAGGTCCCAGGTTCGATTCCGGTCAAGGGCATGTACCTGGGTTGCGGGCACATCCCCAGTGGGAGATGTGCAGGAGGCAGCTGGTCGATGTTTCTCTCTCATCGATGTTTCTAACTCTCTATCTCTCTCCCTTCCTCTCTGTAAAAAATCAATAAAATATATTTTAAAAAAATAAATAAAAAATAAAATAAAATATATATATTTTATTGATTTCAGAGAGAAAAGGGGTGGGGGGGGGGGAGAGATAGAAAAACATAAACGATGAGAGAGAATCATTGATTGGCTGCCTCCTGCATGCCCCTTACTGGGGATCAAGCCCGAAACCCAGGCATGTGCCCTGACAGCAAGTCGAACTGTGACCTCCTGGTTTAGAGGTCGACGCTCAACCATTAAGTCATGCTGGCTGGGTGACATTCTTAAATGGGATTACACAATCCAATAATTGTCTGCCATAAATTCAGTAAATGACAGTATATGTTCTATGGGCAATGAGGATTTAATTTCAGCACCCCAATGTCTTTTTATTATCTTGAAATGTTTCCAGTTGGCCTTCTTCTGTTATTTAGTTCCATTACATCCCAGTAATTGCATTTATTGAAGCCAGTGTTTTTTGTTATAGGAAATGCTGATCTTAGTAAATTTCAAATATAGTCAGGGAAATGTTCTTTAATAAATAATTGAAAGACTTTTCCCTATTACTTGTGATTCAGTGCTGGTCCTTTTATAACCAGAGTATTTTATAAATGGTAATTAAATGATGGCATCTAGAAATCTTCTCTTCAAGGAATCTCACAAGGTGTGCTGCATAATAGTGTATTGTTAAATAGTCTGGGTTTATCTCAAGTGGTTTACTCTATTAAAGAAGTGTCTAATATATTCAGCTTTACTGTTGAAACACCAAATGAGTTCTGACACTCTGACGAGATGATTAAAGTTGGAAATTTTTTTCTTTTAACAGCATCAACAAAGAGAGCATCGTAGATGTAGAAGGTGTTGTGAGAAAAGTGAATCAGAAAATTGGAAGCTGTACGCAGCAAGATGTAGAGCTACATGTTCAAAAGGTAACTTTTTTTAAAATATAAAATTGTGGCCCTAGCCAGTTTGGCTCTGTGGAGAGAGTATCAGTCTTCGGACTGTAGGGTCCTGAGTTCAATTCTGGTCAAGGGCACATACCTGGGTTGTGGGCTCAATCGGGGGGGGGGGGGTGCAGAAGGCAGCCAATCAATGATTCGCTCTTATCATTGATGTTTCTAACTCTCCCTCTCCCTTCCTCTCTGAAATAAAAATATATTTTTAAATATATCTATCTATAATAATAAAAGTGTAATATGCAAATCGACCAAACGACCCAATAGCAGAACAACTGTCCAGATGACCACACTATGACACACACTGGCGCCAGCCAGCCAAGGCAGGGACCTGGCCATCACCCCATGATCGCCCCAAAGAGGGAGGCCCAGGCCACCGACCAATGGGCTGCGACAGGTGGGCGGGGCCTCCATCTGCGGGGCGCGATCGATCGCATGATCACCCTGCAAAGGGCAGTCAGCAGGGCGATCAATTGGGGGGGCTCCAAGATCGCCCCAAAGAGGTAGGTCCAGGCTACCCGGCCAGTGGCACAGCGGCAGGTAGTCTGGGCTTCCCTCTGCAGGGGGCGATCCATCGCAGAACCCCGGCCGGGTGGGCGGGCCTACCTCTTTGGGGTGATCAATCGCGGGGCTCCTGGACTGTGAGAGGGCACAGGCCAGGCTGAGGGACCCCCCCCCAAATGCACAAATTTCGTGCACCAGGCCTCTAATATATATGTGTGTGTGTGTGTATGTATGTATGTGTATGTATGTATATATACACACACACACACACACAGATATATATAT
>NW_005871360.1:649212-656605 GCF_000147115.1 Myotis lucifugus
GGGCAGACGCTCAACACAGGAGCTGCTGCGACGCGCACTGGCCATTTACAGAGAAATGGCACCATGGACCTGGCACCCACAAAGCAACACTCAGCTTCCCCCAAGTGAGACACAGGCCCCGCCACCACCCCAGAACGACAGCCCACCAAATCACAGCTGACACTGCCGAGACCCCATGGCATAAAATGCAGCCCACAGCCCAGCCTGGAAACGGTCGCTGTGGACACCAGGTAATGACGTCACGTAGCAACGCCCAGTTTCTTCTCCCTAGCAACGACTAGCCTCCCTGCAGTTTCTTCAGCCCAGGAACACAACTACACAACTTGCTTTATAGCCAGGTGCAAACATTTCACACTTTAACCAAATGTCTGTGAAACGTTTTCCCATGCCTCATCTCATTTGACCCTCACAGAGGTCCTAGAGTAGGTAAACAGGAGATTCGGTGGAATCCTATTTTCTTTTCATTAGCTGGAAAACAGAGATTTAGAAAGCTTAGAAACTTGACCCGACTGAAAAGAAGTACGAAATGGTGGACCTTGAAAATGACTTGAGGTTTTCTCACTGTGCAGAATATAGTCATACACTGCTGCAGTTAAATATTTTACCCTTTGTTCTCCCTTCATGATCTACAATAATAATCTGCTTCATGTTGATATTTACTGTTGTGTTGCTGACAATTACCTAAAAGAGAAGTTGGGGTGCTTCACTAGGCTGGAAAAAGTTTAGCTAAATCAGAAATCAGGTCTAATTAAGCAAGTTTATTCTATATCTATAAAAGGCTAAGTTGATTCATGCATGCACAATACTTAATAAAGCTCTTGCTGGCGTCAATTGCACGCATGTGTTTCGATCTGTCATTGTTGATCGTGAATTTGGTTGACACTTCCATTATAGAGAAAGGGCAAATAGCTATCTACTTATATAAAAAACCTGAGTGTAACATCATGGCCAGAACCGTGACCAACCGGAAGGAAGTCAGTTCTGCAGGGGTCGTCTTGGAAACGGCTGCACCCTTCCCCAGCTGTTTCCTGGAGGGCGAGGTTTCAGGCAGGAACCCGCCCTCAGAGCGGAGCGTGGAAGTGAAATAATTTGTAATGGATCTATTATTGAAGCTACCTTTGGAAATACTGTATCTATAGATCAGTGGTTCTCAACCTTGGCTGCACATTAGAATCACCTGGGAATCTTTTTAAAATCCTGATTTCTGGGCCTCATCCTCCGGAAATTCTGTTTCTTTGTTACTAATGTTGTGGCCCCACCCCATAACAAAGAAACAATTTCTGGAGGATGAGGCCCAGGAATCAGGATTTTAAAAAGATTCCCAGGTGACTCTAATGTGCAGCCAAGGTTGAGAAATTCTTTTTCTTTGTTACTAATTAGTCCTGGATTTGATTCCGGTCAACCTTGGTTGCAGGCTCCTCCCAGGCCTGGGGTGGTCGGGGCTCTTGCAGGAGGCAACCAATCAATGTGTTTGTCTCACATCGATGTTTCTCTCTCCCTCTCTCTTCCACTCTCCCTAAAAATCAATGGAAAAATATCCTGGGGTGAGGATTGACTATATATATATAATTGTGTACAGAAATAGGTTTGAGTAGTTCTCACAACTATTCATGTTAAATCTATATCTTCTTAATAATTAGAGGTGTTACAAAATGTTGAGATTTATAAATAGACTAACTGAATCTGTTAGCTTTTGTTTTATAACAAACCACCCCATACTTAGTGACTTAAATCAACAAACATTTATTTGCTCACTTTTCTGTACATTGGGCAGTTAGAGTCGGCCCATCTGGATTGGCTCATCTGCTCCATGGGTCATCGACAGGGTTCACTGATATTTATGGAACATATTTTCCTGTGGCCTCAGTTCATCTAGCAAGCTAGCTCATGCTTGTTGACATGGTACCAGGCTGGTTCCTAGCAGCAAGAGAGGGAAGCCTTAGTGTGCAAACACTTTTCAAACTTCTGCTTGTGTCATGTTTGCTAAGAATTTCATTGATCAAAGCAAGTCACATGGCCAAACTCATATATAAGTGTTGGAAAAATAGATTCCACCTTTTGATGTTAGGAGAGGCAACATCATTGGAAAAGGGCATATGTCCAGAACAGGAGGAATGATGGAAGCCATTTTTACAAACAATCAGTCACACAGGGAAAAATATGTAACACATTGGAGAAGCTTTATTCACTATTATGAACCTATTTTGCTATGAACTTTCTTATGATAATGTACTTCTAAACATTAATTATACTAATTTTTAATCATCTTTTCTTACAATTTTATTTCTGATATTTTACAGCATAGAAAAGTCAAGAGACAATACTATATTGGTCTTATATTCTAGCAATAACTTCTTTTCATACAAGATTTATTTCACATCTGTTTTCTCCTCAGACATAAAAACTGGAAGTGCTCATTTTCATTGCCTTTGAAAATACTATAAGTGAATTTATATATATTTAGTACTGTTGAAATAACCCTGCAATTTTGAACCTGCAGTTCTCAGATCCGAGCCTACTTTGTATTTATAAAATGCATCATTAAATTTCTCTTACACAGTCTGTCTGATTGCCCTATCTTATATATATACTCATATACATACACACACACACACACACACACACACACCCTGTGAGCATATATAAGATAGAGCAGTCAGGCAAACTGACAGACAAATGCAGAAAGATAGACTCATACATGCACACTTATTTGGGAATAAGGTTATTTAACTGGAATTGATTGTCATGGAACTCTTCAAAGCTTAGAATATCTTGTCTTTCTTACTGACCTAATTTGCCAAATTACTTTGTTCTCTTTGTGCAAGTCTCACTTTAGACCAATCCAGGAAGTCTGTAACCTAGAAAGGCAAATGTAAGGGTACACTGACGAAGAAAAACAAACTCCTATCTTCCAAGCAACATACCTTTTTCAGTATTTTAATAAATAAATTTTTAGTGACTATAGCAAATAATTGTATTTCTAAAACATTCTGATTATGTAGCATTTATTATAAACTTAATATTGATAATAAATATAAAGCCCAAGAGCTTACAAATTTTCCCTCAATAAAAATAATTATAAAGTATCTCACAAAGCATAAATATTCTATACTAAATAGAATTTTATAATCAATGATTTATTTATTTATTCAACCAGCAGTTACTGAAAATATACTTTGCACCAAGCACTCTGTGAGGTTCTGGGGATCAGAATACTCACAACCTAGTAAAGGAGACAATGAATTTTTACTAGTTCTAAAAAGAATTTTTTAAAATATATTTTTATTCAGAGAGGAAAGGAGAGGGAGAGAGCTAGAAACACCAATGATGAGAAAGTCATTGATCGGCTGCCTCCTGCACACCCCATTCTGGGGATCGAACCCCCAACCTGGGCATGTGCTCTGACTGGGAATCGAACTATAACCTCCTGGTTCAGAGGTCGACGCTCAACCACTGAGCCACGCTGGCCAGGCAAAAGAATTTTTTAAAAGCCCTAGCTTATGTGACTTATTTGGTTGAGCATTGTCCCATACTGAGTGGACTCAGATTCAATTCCTGGTCAGGGCACATGCTGGGATTGCAGGCCTGATCCCTAGTAGGGGAGGTGCAGGAGGCAGCCTTTTGATGACTCTTCCCATTCTTCTCTCTCTAAAATCAATGAAAAGACATGTTTTAACACTTGGAGTGCGGGAAACGAGTTAAGTCGGCTCGCGTGAATTGCGCGTACTCCGTGGGAGCCGTCTTTAACTCGGTTCATATAGATTTGCGGTGGAGTGCGGGAAACGTGTAAACTCGGGCCGATTGTAACTGCGTATTACCAAATATTTGTTTGTAATCCACCCTTTTGGTGGATGGAACAAAACCAAAAGACAGAGCCATCTTATATTTTGGCGGGAAATTCACCCGCACTTAATAATAAAAGAAGTAGCTGTTCAGTTTTCCAAGTTTGCATTGCAGATCAAGTTTCCGTTAACTCATCAAAAGGAAGTGCTACAATTTGGGTATAAGAGGTGGTGACAAATAATGCTATTTTACTGCGAGGACTTCTGATATTTTTCCTTTAAGTGTCTCACCTGAATGCTAAATGTGATCTACCAAATGGAAAAATACAATTTCCTGAATTAACAAAATAAGCTCTATTTTCTTTTTGTGCTTTAGCAGGTTTTCTAGGCATAGCTGGGAACAATTAATGGGCTAACATTAAGAGTAGCTAATTCATTATGACCTAACTGCTTTTTAGCACTAAAATATGCAATTAGTGTGAGTGGATGTTGAGGGATATTAACACCATAAAGGAATAACCTCATATGGTGCTCCCAAACAGGAGAGCAGAAGGAAAGGAGATATAATATGTTCGATGAAAAAAAGCAAGGAAGGCATATTTGGGAAAAGCATGAGAAAAGGAAGGAGAGGTACAGCAGAGTTGGGCTGACTATAGTTCTGGTGGTAGAAATAGCTAAATGCCATTAACAACTCATTTGATAATGGCTCCTTCAAATGAAAAAGTGTTTTTATGTTCATTATTCCATTTGATTTTTACTGCAGACCTCATTTTACATAGTACGGTATTGAAGTTCTGAGGTTAAGTGACTTGCCTAACAACAGCTATAGTGACAAAGCAAGTCCTTAAACCCAGACTCCTCAACTCCAGTTATTACTTATTCATCACATTGATGTGCACCTTAGAGTTTACAAAGTATATTTAGCTCATTTGACTGTTTCAAAAACCCAGGGAGGTAGGCAAGAAATACTATTATCCCAATTTGTAGGTGAAAAAACATGTACCATATTGTTTGATTTTAGTACATAGTTTCAGTTAAAGATGTATGCAAATATTCCTTCATGTTTAAGTCAATTATAGATTTTTTTTAAAAAAGCAAAGAATAACAGGTTTTGTGTGCTTCATGATCTTTTTGGTAATCTCTCACTTTCAGATTTATGTGATCAGTTTGGCTGAACCCCGTTTGCCCCTGCAGCTGGATGATGCCGTTCGGCCTGAGGTGGAAGGAGAAGAGGTAAAAATTATACTTTTTGAAACACTATGCTTCCTCTGTATGTTTAGTTTGCAAAACATTGAAAAGTTGATGCCCTGCTTCTATATAAAAGGTACCTGTTGTTATGAGCTTCATTTTTATCTAAGTTTATTCTTAACATCAGCAATTCTCAAACGTTTTGATCTATGAATCCCTTTACACGTTTAAAAATAATTGACCTCACAAGCTTTTGTTTTTGTGGGTATACTGTCAATATTTACAGTATTCAAAGTTAAAACAAATTTTTAATATTTATTAATTTATAGAAAGTAACAGTAATATAAATACATCTACAGATCTTTGTAATGCCTGGCTTAATAGGCAACAGTTAGATTCTCATATTTGCCTCTGCATTAAATTTGATGTGAGGCAAGGCTTTTGGGATGGGAGATGGAAAGAAAGAATCCCTGTTCATTCTCATTTCTCTTCTTTCCATCTCTCTCTTTCTTTTAACAGTAACTTTTCTCTAACCCTGCTTCTTGTTTTTTGGATCCAGATTGGGGTTTGATATTAATACACATAAACACACCTGCCACTTAAAAGTATACATGGCTTCTAAAAATGTTTTTTGGCCCAGTCACCATGGCTCAATGATTGAGCATCAACCTATGAACCAGGGGGTCACGGTTGATTCCCAGTCAGGGCACATGCCTGGGTTGCAGCCTCGATTCCCAGTGTATATCATGCAGGAGGCAGCCAGTCAATTGATGTTTCTCTCATCATTGATGTTTCTATCTCACTCTCCCTCTCCCTTTCTCTCTTAAATCAGTATGTAAAAGAATATATTTTAAAAGTGCTTTTTGTGTTCTGAAAAAAATTTGTAAAATCTGTTTTTCTTTTTCTCTCTCTCTTTTTTTTTAGGAAGGAAGAGCTACTGTTAACCAGGATACAAGATTAGATAACAGAGTCATTGATCTTAGGGTATGCCTCATTTATTTATTAAGTGACATGATTATGCCAAAATCAAGGAGGGCAAGGATAACATACCTGTCTTGGGCTCATTGAACTGATTGTTGTTTGCTTATATGTAAGTATGATAATACAAGAAACAGTTTACCTTTCCGACTGACCCTCCTCCAAGAAAGAATTGCAGGCAACAAAGACAGTCAAGTAATAGTTCACAGAATATTGACTTGTACTGTTTTAAAAAGACAAAGGAGCATGAAGCCAGTAAAAAGGCTTGCTTCAAGGTGGTAACCTGTTTTAGACAAGTTAGTAAGCAAGTGGAAACATAACTACTCATATCACTAGAAAATTGTGAAAGAAATTATGTGCAGATTTTAGAGCAACCTGGTGAAGTTTAGTAATTAATACCTCAATCCTCTGAATTTGATCTAAGCACAGAATCCTAATATATTTAAAACCCTGGGTCCGTCACATCTGCAACGACCAGGAGGCTCAACCAACAGGAAGTCAGTCTTGCATTCAGTGCTGGGTTGCCATGGTGACCCAGTGCTGACTGCTATGGCTGCAGGCATGGTGACCCAGCACTGACTACTGAGGAGGCTGCGAATCAGGCCCAGAGAGAGGCCTAAAGAGAGAAGCAGGGTCTGATCCGTAGCCTCTGTGGCAGCTGTTGATCAGCACTTACCTCTCTCTTTAGCTCTGGGCCTGGTCAGCAGTCACGCCTCCATTTCTCTCCAGGCCTCACCCAGGACTGCTGATCAGCCCAAACTTTCTGATCAGGCCCCATTGATAGGCCCAGAGACGCTGACTGGCATAGAAACCGACCAATCAGAACCAAATCTGGGTCAACTGTGAGGAGCCAATGACTGCCTAAGAAGCGGAGCTTTTGACACTGACTGGCATAGAAACCAACCAATCAGAACCAAATTGGCTGGCAGGGGAGGGCAGTTGGGGGAGACCAGGCCATCAGGGGAGGGCAGTTGGGGGCGACCAGGCCAGCAGGGGAGGGCAATTGAGGGTGAGATCAGGCTGGCAGGTGAGGGCAGTTGGGGGCGAGATCAGGCTGGCAGGGGAGGGCAGTTGGGGGTGATTGGGCTGGTAGGGGAGCAGTTAGGTGTTAATCAGGCCGGCAGGGGAGCGGTTAGGGGGTGATCAGGCTGGCAGGCAGAAGCGATTAGGGGCAATCAGGCAGGCAGGCGAGCAGTTAGGAGCCAGCAGTCCCGGATTGTGAGAGGGATGTCCGACTGGCATAGAAACCAACCAATCAGAACCCTGCTAGCCTGGTCACCCCCAACTGCCCTCCCCTGTCGGCCTGGTCTCACCCAACTATGCCCTCACCAGAGCGTGGGCTCCCCCCCCCCTTTCCTGTTCTGCTGTGGGGGGGGAGGGGGGGCCCGATCGGCCTTGTATTAAAAAAAAAAAGCGCCCCCAGGGGGGGAGTGGGAGCACGCATG
>NW_005871360.1:656705-658107 GCF_000147115.1 Myotis lucifugus
TCCTCACAGTTAACCCAGATTTGGTTCTGATTGGTCAGTTTCTATGTCAGTCAGTGTCAAAAGCTTCACCTCTTAGGCAGCCATTGGTTCCTCACAGTTGATCAGGCCTAAACGGGCAGTTGGACATCCCCCAAGGGTCCCAGATTGGAGAGGGTGCAGGCTGGGCTGAGGGACACTGACACCCCCCCCTCCCCCCCAGTGCACGAATTTCATGCACTGGGCCTCTAGTTAATAATAAAGAAGTAGTTGACCCTTTGGTTTATATAGTAACCTCATAGGTTTCTGTTTCCCTTTCTAGCTTGGTTGCAAGTGAAAGATTTCAGTGGTTTCATCACTATAGTAAAACCAATGTCATCTTTCTTTCTTAAGGTTTTGACCACATCTTCCTCCTTTACATAACATATTCCACCTAAAGCTTAACGTTCTTTGTCACCTTATAAGTTCTTTCCAGCTTTTCTGCAATCTACAGGACTGCCCTTATTGTACACCCATGTTTCCCCTGACCATTTGCTTTTTGTAAACTGTTACTTTTCCACATTAACTTGTAGTATATAGAAAAGGCTAGCAATAATCAAAAGTCCTCTTGATACTGCCTAGAAACCTCATGGTTTTCATCATTTTGGCCACAGCAGTTAAACATCCTACTGTATTTGTCTATGCTATTTGTTCACACAAGTTACTGATTTTGCCTCTAGAATTTGACCCAAAGAATATTTTTCTTTGGCTCACATCATTTTTTTTTTTACTTTAATTTGTTGCCACCATTGGAAAATGGGGGTTTTCACAGTAGATCTAAATGGCTTTCCGTAAAAAGTTGGAGGTGAATCTGGCAATCCTGGGCACTCACGGCAATATCAGCTAGCACCCTAGATGGGGCATTATGTTCTCCGTAATCCCTGCACTACCCAGGATGTATCATCTATTTATTTCCTTCATGTGTCAAGTTGATTTAATTAGAATTTTTTATTATTTTATAGACATCAACTAGCCAGGCAGTCTTTCGTCTCCAATCTGGCATCTGCCATCTTTTCCGAGAAACTTTAACTAACAAAGGTTTTGTGGAGATTCAGACTCCTAAAATTATCTCAGGTATGCTTTAAGATATTCCTCTTAATTTTTAAAAATAATTTGTTTTCCCCAAGTTGCTTACTATTAGTTTTGTGTTGTTTTTTTAATTTGAGGATCCCAAGTATTCCTCAAGGTTTATTGCTCTGAGACTATTTATTTCAAAGACTATGATACATAGCAGCAGTCTCATCTCACTAGCATCAGTAATACTATATCCCCTTATTTCAGGAGTCATTATGTGATAGTGATTGTAAAGTGAGACTATAACACACAGGCAAAATTGTATATATAAGTTGCACCAGAAATACTTTCATTATGTAGATTTCTTTTTAAA
>NW_005871360.1:658207-697304 GCF_000147115.1 Myotis lucifugus
TGTTACTGCCCTGGCAGTTTAGGATCAGTGGTTAGATCATTGGCCTGCGGGCCCAATCCTGGCCTGTGTTGGGTGTGAGCATGAGGCAACCTATCGATGTGTCTCTCTCACATCAATGTTTCTCTATCTCTCCACACCCCCCTTCCACTCCCTCTAAAATTCAATGGTGGGGAGGGGTGTTACTAATGGCATTTAGTTGAAAATAAAAAAATTAATCATTGAATTATTTTTTTGTTTGTTTTGTTTATCACCTGAGAATATTTTTTCCATTGATTTTTAGAGAGAATGGAAGGGGTGGGGGCAGAGAAAGAGAGAGAGAAAGACAGAGAGAGAAACGATTGGCTACCTCCCACACATGCCCTGACCAGGGCTGGGGATGAATCTGCAACCCAGGTATGTGCCCTTGACAGGGATCAAACCCGCAACCCTTCGGTGCTCAGGCTGATGCTCTAACCACTGATTCACACTGGCCAGGACGAACATTGAATTCTTAATTAGAAAAATTATCATCTTTTTTTACAAAAAGTTTTACAAAGCTAAAGTAGCTTTTACTAGATTTTAAATTTATGCAGAAAGGGAGCGTATATATCCAAAGAAGTAAAATGAAAGTATAGCCAAAGAAGTAAATCTCGCCTAAATATAAACTGTTTCGAATCAGGGATAAAACATATATAGACTATGGTTTCTCTGCAGTCTTTTATTTTCTAGTGTGGTTTTATTTAAGTGAAGTACTTGAATCAAAAGGATAAACTATTTTTATTAGAAGTTTGCATTGATAAGCTTACAATTGATTATAGTAACATTTATGTTTATATTTCAGCTGCCAGTGAAGGAGGAGCCAATGTATTTACTGTGTCATATTTTAAAAATAATGCATATCTGGCTCAGTCCCCACAGCTGTACAAGCAGATGTGTATTTGTGCTGATTTTGAGAAGGTTTTCTGTATTGGACCGGGTAAGGTTTTGGTAGTTAAGGTTATCTCAAAATTCATTAATTGTACCACAGCTAAGGTTTTAGAAACACATTTATTTTTTTTTAATTGTTATTTTTATCTTCATCCAACGATATTTTTTCATTGATTTTTTTAATTATTATTTTTATCCTCATCCAAGAATATGTTTTCATTGATATTTTTTTTTTTGAGAGAGAGAGAGAGAGAGAGAGAGAGAGAGAGAGAGAAAATTAATATGAGAGAGAAACATACACCCTCTGAATTAATCGGTTCCCTCCTGTACCCTGACCAGGGATTGAGCCCAACTAGGTATGTGCCCTGACTGGGAATCAAACCTAAGACTTTTTAGTGTACCAGATGATGCTCCAACCAATTGAGCCACCAGCCAGGGATAGAAACACATTTTACACAGACCTTTTTAAAGCTTAAATCCTTTTTTATATTGACTACATCAACACTAGACTTGGGGGTAAAAATAACAATATTGCCTGGTAGATATTTCCAAAAAAATTGTATGTTCAATAGTTCTTTGAACAATTGAGCATCATTCATATGATAGATCATAAGATATATATATATATATATATATATATATATATATATATATATATATACTCATTCCTACAGAGATGCTGAAGACAAAAAAAAGAAAATATGTATCTTGGGACTATCTCATTTTTAAAATGCATGCTTTGAAAATACACACCCTCTGAATATATTTTAACTATATTATTTATTATACTTAAGTGTAATTAGAATAGAATTAGCTCCCATTTGGACTATCAACTCTCCATCAATACTAAAGAAAAAGTGATTGCAATCTTCCAAGTAATATATTTTGTTGTCCTTGAAAGCTCCTTGCTACTGTTGTAAGTTTACAAATGTACCTCTGTATACTTTGCTGCCAATTTTATTCCAAAGCTGTTCTTTTTTACTATTACTAATTGTACTCTCCTTAGTATTGATAATATGCTAAAGTCCATTAGAAAATACTAACAAATGCCTGGGTTTAATAAATTATATTAACATGTTTTTTAAGAATATATTTGCACCCTAGCCGGTTTGGCTCAGTGAATAAAGAGTCAGCCTGCGGACTGAAGGGTCCCAGGTTCGATTCCAGTCAAGGGCACATACCTGGGTTGCGGGCTCGGTCCCCAGTGGAGGGGGGGGCGTGCAGAAGGCAGCAGTTGGTGGTTCTCTCTCATCATTGATGTTTCTGTCTCTCTCTTTCTTTCTCAAATCAATAAAAATATATTAAAATTCTATATAATAAAAGCCTAATATGCTAAGTGTCTGGTTGTCTAGTCGGCCATTCAACCAATCAAAGCATGATATGCTAATGATATGCTAAGGATGCTCAACCACTCACTCTGACATACACTGACCACCAAGGGGCAGACGCTCCGATCAGTAGGTTAGCTTGCTGCTGGGGTCCAGCCAATCGGGACTGAACAAGACAGGCCAGACATGCCCTGGAGTCCTCCCAAAGTCCCTCCCTGGCTGGCCAACCTCCCGCGTCCCTCCCCGGCCCCAATCATGCACCAGTGGGGTCCTTCGGCCTGGCCTGTGCCCTCTTGCAATCCAGGCTGAGGGACAACCCCCTCCCGAGTGCACGAATTTCGTGCACCAGACCTCTAGTATATATACATTTGCTAAAAGCCAAGCATGGACACAATCATGAAGCAAATTCTTTTACGATGCTAACTATAAGCAAAAAAAAACCAAAACAGCTTTACTATATTCTTTAAAACTTACCAAGTTTAAAAAAAAAAGTTATTTTATATATATGAATTTTTTGATAGTTTAAGATAAATACCTGCTAATAGAGAAACTGGCAAAATCATTAAATGTCTTAATTTTCTGAATTTATTAAGCAATCATTTGCTGAACACTTGCTGCATATATAGCCTTGCGCTATAAAAGAAAATCCAACCAGCACTTCTCCAATGTTAATGTGCACACAAATCACCTGGGGATCTTGTTAAAATGCAGGAGGTTTGGGGTAAGACTTGAGATTCTACAGTTCTCATAAGTTCCAAGGTACTGCTGCTATGCAGACCATGCTTTGAGTGCTAAAGGAACAATATTGTCCCTGCTCCTAAGACACAATAAGACATGCATAGCCCTGACTGGTTTGGCTCAGTGGATAGAGCGTCGACCTGCGGACTGAAGGGTCCCAGGTTCGATTCCAGTCAAGGGCATGTACCTTGGTTGCGGGCACATCCCCAGTAGGGGGTGTGCAGGAGGCAGCTGACCGATGCTTCTCTCTTATCGATGTTTCTAACTCTCTAACCCTCTCTCTTCCTCTCTGTAAAAAATCAATAAAATACATTTTTTTAAAAAAAAAGACATGCATATATATCACAGCCACAGCGAATAATCTAATTGTGATGTCAGCAGGTTGGTGTTAATTATGTGGTATAGGTAGGGTAAAAAAGAGGAAGAAGATGGAGTTTGCTAGAGATGCCATGAGAGAAAATTCAAACTGAAATGGTAGTAGGAGGTAAAGACAACAGAGATGGCATTCTAGAAGAAGCAAGCTAAGTTAAAAACACGGGAGCAAGTAAAATCGAGACTAGTTAGTATTGAGAAATGGGAAATATAGGGTGGGATTAAATTATGAGAGCATGGAGAGATGGAACAGGACTAGCCAGGAGGACTGGAAAGAAGGAAAGTGCAGTGAGGATAATAAGAGCTGGACTGAGGTAGCTGCTTCATTTGTACAGATTTCATTTAGCTTGAGTCAAGCTTTAATAAAATTGAGAACTCATTATATTGAATATTTTTAGTTATTGAGAAGGCACCTCAGGACCTTGCATTCCCTCGGGGTTCTTAGGAGTCTCACTTACTAATTTACATTTGTTACAGCTTTTACTACATGACTGTAGGAGTTTGTAATGAACTTAACTATCCATGAGAGTGCTGTAACAGATGGCTTGTCAAAGGTCTTTCCAACCTTATAATGATAATGAAAAGAGTACCATTTGAGTACAAGTAAATAGAATTTTGTTTTTAATCTCAATTTCTCCAAAATTTAAAACACTGCTATGTATATCTTTTATTAATGTTACAGTATTCAGAGCTGAAGACTCTAATACCCACAGACATCTAACTGAATTCGTTGGTTTGGACATTGAAATGGCTTTTAATTACCATTACCATGAAGTTATGGAAGAAATTGCTGACACTTTAGTACAAATATTCAAAGGACTTCAAGAAAGGTAAAAAATATATGTATTATATCCCTAACTGAACTTAATTTCAAAACAGTTTGGGCTCTTCAGAATAAAGCAATTCTTGATTTGAAATGTATAAACTAAATTTTTATTGGACATACGTGTGCATATAGACTTGCTAGTTAGATGATCAATTAATTAATGAAAAAAAATCCACACTCAAAATACTATTCTGGATCTAAGTCCATTGTGGCTTCATTTTGGTGGGTACAGTTACCAGATTGTATTTCCCTTATACTAACATCCTGGATATTTGAAGAAATGGAGCCTATGTTACTTTCGTAGCAGTTAAAGTCAGAGTTTTTATTGCCTCATGAAATGGGTAGTTTGTTCCTAACTAACAATGTTACCTGATATGAGTTACAAAAAAAGTTAAGACTGAGAAATGGTATTAAATCTTTTAAGTGTTTAAACTCTAGTCTTTAACTTAAACAATTTCTTAGTAACATTTTCTTGGTACATACACTGATTCAAAGATGATTTTATTTGGCAAAGATGGTACTCAGTACCTACCAGATATTTTTTCTTAGCTGTTGCTAGTATTACAGAAGAGCCTAAAAGTGCCTGAGGCAATTTCTGCACTGAGGCAGATTTTACATAGAGAGGTTTGCTCTAAAAGCATTTCCGTTTGATAAATAAACTTTATTGTTCCTTTTAAACAATAAAGCTACATATATCCCTTATTCCAGAATTATCAGTGGAATGCATATAGGACTGATAATATGTAGGCTCTTGGGTCCCTGCCAACTGGCCAGCTAGGAGGGGCGGGGGCTGAGTGGCTCAGCTGGACAGGTACTCAGCTGATCATGGAGCTTCTGCCTCTGAACTTCTCACATCATCGCACAGATAGTGACTCCTGTGAAATGTTTAAAATGTTTCTTTGTTAAAAGAAAAAAGACTTTGTAGCAAGTGTGTGGTAGAGTAAAAGCTATATATGTTCCTTATTTCACCAGTTTTAGTAAAAAGTTTTTAGTAATTTTTAACATGTTGCCACAGTGACCTCTTGTGGGGAAAACATTTATCTCACACGTTATTATTAACTCTAAATCATTATTCAAATAGGTTTCAAACTGAAATTCAGACGGTGAATAAACAATTCCCATGTGAGCCATTCAAATTTTTGGAGCCCACTTTAAGACTAGAGTATTGTGAAGCATTGGCTATGCTTAGGGAAGCTGGAATTGAAATGGGAGATGAAGAAGATCTGAGGTTTGTCTTTGTGACTTTTAAAACTTTAATAACTAGGTTTAAGATACGCAAGAATGAATATATTAACAAATCATAATTTTTTTACCCAGCTTTTATTAACTTTTGGGTATATCGTATGATGCTGTTCTTGTTTAATGTGTGATCTGAAATAATGATATAATGTGGTTTGCCTAAGCTTCAATAAATACCATTTTTGTGCCCCCTCTCCCCCTAGTTTGTAATGCTTTAAAGAATATAGAGACTTTTGCCTGTGATTTTTGCATCTAATATTTTACCTCTCTTTTTCAATCAGTGGTATTAGAGAAGATAAACAGTAATCTAAACCCATCCCCACACAGGATCAAGGCATAAAACTATTAGGATCTCTAAAAGTTTATAAAAAATCACTATTCTTTATTTATTTGATATTCAGTATTATTTTATCTAAACTCAGATCATACAGTGTATAATTTTTAAACAAATTATGTAGTTTAACAGATATGAAATTATTATCTATTTTATTCAAGGGTTCTTAAGTTAAAATATTTAAGGCATCACAAATCATATGGATATAAGAGGGAAAGGCATGATTGTCATTTTTTAGGGCTTTTTAAAAAATATTTCACTCAAAACCCTTTATTTTTGTTTGTTTGACAAATATATCTGTATATGATTTTAAGCATCCCCTACATTGCTAGATGACATCTTAAGGCAAATCGTACATTCTATCATTATTTTCATAAGTATTTTAGAAATTGTTCTTAAATAGGGTAGATGCTAAAGTGGCTATAGAAATTTAATTGGTTTATATAAACATATTTTAAAGATTCAGAATTAGTGATTTTTGTTTTATAAACCTTTGATAAAGAGTAATGAGCCCTAACCCATTTGGCTTGAGCGACGGTCTGCGGACTGAAGGGTCCCGGGTTCGATTCCGATCAAGGGCATGTAACCTTGGTTGCGGGCACATCCCCAGTGGGGGGTGTGCAGGAGGCGGCTGATCGATGTTTATATCTCATCAATGTTTCTAACTCTCTATCCCTCTCCCTTCCTCTCTGTAAAAAATCAATAAAATATTTTTTTTAAAGAGTAATGAAAAGGAGCCCTAGCCGGTTTGGCTCACTGGAAAAGAGCATCAGCCTACGGACTGAAGGGGGTCCCAGGTTCGATTCCAGTCAAGTGCACATGCTTGGGTTGCAAGCTCAATCCCTAGTGTGGGGCGTGTGGGAGGCAGCCAATCAATGATTCTCTCTCATCGTTGATGTTTCTATCATTCTCTCCTTCTCCCTTCCTCTCTGAAATAAATAAAAATATATTTTTGTGAAAAGGAGAGACCATTTGAAGTGGAACCATTTAACGCCAAGAATAGCCTATGTTCATATAGTGAACTTTTGTTATATTTGATTGTAGGAAATTATATCCATGTTATTTCTGAATCAGTGAATTGCTAAATTCTGTTTATGGTTTTATTTAAATATTATTGAGCAGCATCTACTAAATACCAGGTGCACTTATAAGTTGTTTTCAGTAGTACTTGCCTTTTTAAAAAAGAGCAGAATAGACAACTGTGTGTTTTGGCTGAATTTTTTATTCTTTGAGAACTTCAAATAGAGGTGCCTTAATAACTCTAAGAACTAATCAAACATCTGATTTCATGCTTTTGTCATTGTTTTCCAGTACGCCGAATGAAAAACTGTTGGGTCGTTTGGTAAAGGAAAAGGTAAGACTCTTGTACATGCTGGATTTCTTTCTCTAAATCTGAGATGTATCCTGGTACTAAAGAACAGTTGCAGAGGGAATGATTTTCCTAGAATAGTATGATTCCAGAATAAATAAAAACCCAGGGGGCCAATTTTTTTTTTCAATCTTAGAAAAATAAAAAATATTCAAACAGGCTTTGCCCAGACAGTTTGATTAACTCAGTATTCAATTTTTGTACTTACTTGTACTGAGGTATCTCTAAAAATGATATCTATGTCAGATTAGTTAGAAAGGACCTCAAGATGAGGGAGAATGAATTTCCTTTCTGCCTCTTATGTGAAAGCTACTTTCCTATCTCATTTTGTAAAGCTCTTAAAGAAAAGATAAAAGCTAAACTTAGAAGGGTGCTTAAAGAAATTGAAAGAACTGTGTGATGAAATTAAAACAGTCCTTGAGCGCCTCCTGCTGGTTGCACTCTAAACTGTTAAACTGGGAAACTAAAGTATATTTCTGAAACTGCACAGTATTGAGTTTATACCTTTAAAATGCTGTTTCAGCAGAGCCAATATCAGTTTGTCGGCTTTATTGACATTCCCTCTACACTCCAGTTTTAGCAAAAATATTTAACATCAAAACAGTTGAAATGTGATTGGTTTCTTTTTAGTTATATCTAGGTCACATAGTAAGTATTCTAACAAAAATGTCATAATTTCATGTTAATGTTATTGATTTCATTTGTAGTTTTCATTGAAGAAAACTACAAAATATCTTTTAGATATCTAAACTAAATTTTTAATTACTGGGAAGATAAGGTTTTTTGAAGGTGAATATTATAAAGGTGTTTTTCCTAAAATAATTTATAGATTTAAAATGTTTGTTATTCTTGTAAAACCCAAATATATTTGGTATAACTTAACATAAACAGCTATAAAATACATCTGAAGAACTAAATGAGATAGAATAGCAAAGGAAAAAATGAAAATCAGTTTATCGCAGCATAGTTTTCAATGTGGGAGAAATTGGAGAAAGAGTACATGTCACCCCCCCAAAAAAATTAAGTATTGGAAGAATATACAACATTATAGCAAAATACAGATATTACTTGAAAGAAATAGAATACTCATTTTATTTACAGTGTAATTACAGTAATTTTGAAGTATAAAAGGTGTGTATTAAAAAAAACATTAATTACCAAAGTGCTAGCCGCCTTTTCACTTTCATTAAACTGTTAAAAACTATTTTAATTGTATTTATTCTTTTTATAGTATGATACCGATTTTTATATTCTTGATAAATATCCATTGGCTGTAAGACCTTTCTATACCATGCCTGACCCAAGAAATTCTGTAAGTAATTTGATTTTAAATAACCTGTTTGGGGGAAGAAGGAAAACTTTGTTACTTTGTCAAATTGTAAATGGGAATAATGGTTTTCATTCATAATTTGCAGTTTCAGTGGTCATGTTATGTGGATTACTACTAGTTTCTGTCAATTGAGGTCAAGGCGAAATCTGAATATTCTAGCAAATTGTTCCAAAAACATATTAAAAATCATTTCTATGTGTCACTTTTTGAAGATTTGAGGAAGAAACACCATATACATAATAAATAGTATTGCTAGATTTGCAGGTATTAGCAAAATTTATTTTTGACCTTGAACAAATCTAAATAATGTGGCCTTTTACTATTTTTCCATGTAGTGGTTTCCAAACTTTAGTGTGCATCAGAGTCCCTGGAGGGCTTTCTAAAACACAGATTCCTGAGCCCCCTCATCAGACTTTCTGATTAGTTGGTTTGGGGTAGGGCTTGAAAATTTGCTTTGCTAACAAGTTCCTGGTAATACTGAAGCTACTAATCCCGGAATCACACTTTGAGAACCACTGGTTTATTGAAAGACAGGGAAAGTAAGTTAAAACCTGATAGAGAATAGGATGAGCTGTGGTAAATTGATGTTTAATTTGCTTCCCTTAAAATAAAAAAGAAATGTTAATTGATAATTTGAAGTTCCAAAAGTGACCCCCTTAAAAACATTTCTGTTGATAAAGTAAAATGAGAATCAGCACTACTTCTTATAAGTTAGATATGGTGCTCTGATTTGATGTTGGAAGGTATGGGAGAAGGGGAGTATGAAATCTGATAAAGGCAAGAAAGAAGTTACTATTCAAACCTCGCTAATTTAGCCTGTGTTAGAGAAACAAAATATGTTCGTTGGAGCAGGTACATCATCAATTGTAGGAAAAAATGAACTTGCTCTTCTTGCAACAAAGGTCTTTTTTTCCACATGTGTAATGGAAATAGAATGGTAGCCACTTTTGATAAGTAATGTTTTTGGTTTGTTTGTTTTTCCTGCAGAAACAGTCCAACTCTTATGACATGTTCATGAGAGGAGAAGAAATACTATCAGGAGCTCAAAGAATACATGATCCTCAGCTGCTAACAGAGAGAGCCTTACATCATGGAATTGGTAAACCACTTAAATGTATTTAGGAAAGTGATATGTATTCTGAAAATAACTCATTTTAAACCCTTTAAAGACTCCTCAGAAATAGTCATTTGGTTAAGTCTTCATTTAACAGTAATTGCTTTTTTATCTTTTAAAGCTAAATAAAATGGTAAATTATGTTTGTGGTTTTTTTGTAGATTTGGAGAAAATTAAAGCATACATTGATTCCTTCCGCTTTGGAGCCCCTCCTCATGCTGGTGGAGGCATTGGTAATACATTTCTTTAATATTATGACAATATTAACTTATGGGTTCTAAAATATTGTAATAGCCCTAGCTGGTTTTGCTCAGTGGATAGAGCGTCAGCCTGCAGACTGAAGGGTCCCGGTTCAATTCTGGTCAAGGGAACATGCCCAGGTTGCGGGCTCGATCCCCAGTGTGGGGAGTGCAGGAGGCAGCTAATCAATGATTCTCTCTCATTGATTTTTCTATCTCTCTTCCTCTCCCTTCTCTGAAATCCATAAAAATATATTAAAATATTGTAATAAAGTTCTAGCCATTCTTTTATCTTAATGGTTTAAAAGCAAAATGTCTTGTAAATGAAATACCCTGTGTTTTTCATCCATGAGTTCATTCAAATTAGCCCAAATTAAAGCTGTCCCTCAAATTAGCTCAGATTCCTGCTAAATGATTTGTTGAAATGTAACATTTCATTGACTTTCAGGACTATTTCTAGAGTATGTGTAATCTGCTGCTCTCTGATTTAAAATGAGTAAATGTTTAACTCAACTTTGGGATGTCCATGTCAAAGACTTTTAAAAAGTAATTATCAATTTATAGTTCTGTTGAATTTTTATTTGTTGTTTGGAGGTTTTTGGTGAATACATAATATACTTACCATAATTTCAAATTAAAAGGGTATAGAGGAGTGTGCATTCACCTCCCTATGCAAAGGTAGTCTTTGCATGTGCAAAAATACACACACTTGTAAAAAAAATTTTTTTACAAATTGTAGCATACTATGTAAATCATTCAGTACCTTGCATTTTTCCCTGACTATATTTTTAAATAATTTTTTATGAATACCTCAAAAGCTTTTTCATTCTTAATCACCACATAGACTCCATTGAAAGGACGCACTATAGCCTTGTTAGCCAGCTTCCTAGGACATGTAGGTTGTTACTAGCCTTTTGTTACTACAAACAACGCTACATTGAACATACAGTTTAAGTCTCAGTGAGACATTTATGACTATTTTCTCTTTGAGTATTCAGTAATGTTCAGTTGGTATAACATTACAAACTTTTGTGACTGATTTAGCAATGTATATTTTAATTTTACTTGTGAAAGAAGACATTTGAATGGTTATCAAAATACTACCTTGATTAGTGTTAGATTAATACAAGGTTCAAATATATGTCTGCAGATGTTTTTGGTAAGGAATAAGGATAAAAATGTTAATTCTCTTATTTATATTTCTATTTTTAGAGTTAAGTATATTCCTTTAAAATTAGAAGTTTTTATATAAGATTATTCTCTGACCTTTATGTGGTATATTAGTCTTCTTACAGCTTTAGTGAAATAGATAAATCAAATTGCACATAAAATGTTTCATTTGCTAGTGTTGTTCTGTTTTTTTAGATGGCACTTGGTCTTAATTCTTATCAGTGGAAAGTATTTAAGTCAAAGTCAGTCTCTTCTGCACTCAAAGAATTTAGTACAATAATGTACTCTAGAGTCTTTTATACTAGGAACTACCATGTTACATGTCTATCAAATTACAACGAATTTCTGGTACTTCCATTAATAAACTTCCTTGAACAGGTTTATGACTTTTGTCTTATACTGATGACCTGGACTACATACTTAGAATCTGGTCTTATTTGAAACCATACAGGCTTATACATGGAGGGGAGAGGGGGAGATATTTGTTTAAGCCATAAATTTTGGACATTGACATAGATTTCTGTAGTTCGCATTTCACAGAATCACATAGCTTAAGGATATCTCATTTTGTCCTTCTCACAAGCATCATCTCTATTTCTGAATCAGACCTAAAACATTCCATTTTAAATAAACTTGAAATTATAGAAGTCATTTTCCTTCCTAACAAGGAAAATTGTTTTGTTGATCAGCAATACTATGTTGGTAATTTTCAAAATGTAAGAACCTGAGAGATTTTCAGAAAAGGAATTAATGTTTATTTTGTTTTCCCTAGGGTTGGAACGAGTGACTATGCTGTTTTTGGGATTGCACAATATTCGTCAGACCTCAATGTTCCCCCGTGATCCCAAACGACTCACTCCTTAAAGAAAGCCATGCTTTACACTTTTTCAGTAACCTGCTATTGATCGGGCAGCACCTTGGGTACTTAAGATATGCAGTAGAATAAATGTCTTCTCTAAAGTGCCACAATTGCTTTTGGACTAATTCAGTATAAGTTACTTTAAAAGAGAAGATTTTTATAACTTTGAACATGCTTCAGTAGGAAATGGTTGAACATTTTAATGAAAAATTCATGTGATTATGTTAAAAATTCATACTGCATTACTACAATAAATGTTAACAATTTTAACAGTTAAGATTGTAAATTTCTATATTATAGTTGCTGCAATATTAATGTCTTAAATTTTCCATATTTTAGTTTATTTTTTTAAATTCTGATAAGTATCTGAGATTTTAATAAATGCGTAATTGGCATATTATGGAAAATTAGGCAGAAAGTATCAATTCTTAAAAGTTGTGTCCAGATATCATGTAAAAGCAGGTAAGAGTACTGGTTAGAAAATATTCAATATAATATTGTATTAAATTGTTCAGTTCTAAACCTGAATTTCAATAAAATTTTAAAGCTAATTTATAGTTTTCTTTGTGTAACTTCACAGCAGTCAAATTTTATAATTAGCGCTTGGCATTTTTATTTGGGAATAGAAAAATGTATGGTTTATGTAAATAACCTAAAACAAATGAAAACTTATATGTTCACAACATCCTACATACCAGTAATAAAACCCTAATATGCAAATCCACCTAACGGTGGAATGACCAGTCACTATGATGCGCACTGACCACCAGAGGACAGACGCTCAACACAGGAGCTTCCCCTAGTGGTCAGTGCACTGCCACATGGGGAGTGCCACTCAGCCAGAAGTCGGGCTCACGGCTAGCAAGCACAGCAGCAGTGGCGGGAGCCTCTCCTGCCTCCGCAGCAGTGCTAAGGAGCAGCAAGCCAAGCAGTAAGGAGCAGCAAGCAGGCGGGCGGTAAGGAGCGAGGGGTCCTGGACTGCGAGAGGCGCAGGTCAGGCTGAGGGGACACACACACACACACACACACACACACACACACACACACAGTGAACGTATTTCACCAGGCTTCTAGTGTATTCATAACAAGATACAAGTTCAGGTAGGTGTAAGGATAGAGCTCTTAAAGCTGAAAGATTGGGTTGCTTTATAGTTTATTTCACATAAATTAAAAATTACTGCAGAATTTTTTGTTTTTAACCAGTACTGGTATTTCGTGAATGTCACTAAAATGCACTCCCATTTTCCCTACCAAAAAGAAATTTCTGTGTAAGAATTACGATTAGAAACAGTTTCTCTCTAGATAATTAAATATGTTGATACTAATGTTTATAGTGAATCACATGGAATGGGCAGGAACAAAACAGTGTCACTCAAATATTTTTCTATGGGAAAAGAAAATAACACAGAAAGGTAGGACTCTGTCCCTGGATCATAAATACCTGCTTATTATTTTTGAAAGTTAATGTTTTTCATCATCTAGATTATGAGCTCTTTGAAAATAGAGACACAATATTTATGTCTTACATTTTACCAGAGTATTGGGGTATAGTAGGCACCCCAATAGTGTTTAATAAATTTAAGCCACACAAGAATAAAATGCACTATCATTCATCTTTTTTTATATTGTGTATTCCCCAGGCCCTAAAATCTACAATAATAAAAGTGTAATATGCTAATTAGACCAGACAGCCGAAGGTCGTTCCGGAGAAGCTGGGGCTGTGAGGGCTGAGCCCCTTGCACGAATTTTGTGCATCAGGCCTCTAGTAGTATAATAAAATCGCCCTAGCCCTAGCTGGTTTGGCTCAGTGGATAGAGCATCGGCCTGTAGACTGAAGGGTCCCAGGTTTGATTCTAGTCAAGGGCACATGCCCGGGTTGCAGACTCGATCCCCAGAAGGGGATGTGCAAGGAGGTAACCAACCAATGTGTTTCTCTCACATCGATATTTCTCTCTGTCTTCCACTATCTCTAAAAATCAATGGAACAATATCCTCAAGTGAGGATTAAAAAACACACACAAAACTCAAATGAATGAACATGGTATATCTCTTCGTTTTTTGGTATTTTTTTCTTTAATTATAAAACATACTGATATTCTTTAATATCTTTCAAAAGATATTAAAACCCTAATATGCAAATTCACCTAATGGCGGAATGACCAGTCACTATGATGCGCACTGACCACCAGAGGGCAGACTCTTTTTAATTTTTAGTTTATACTAGAATACCTTACAATTTTTTTCATTGGGAATGGGAATTTGTCTATTATATTTTTAAATTGTATGTTAGTAAGGCATGAGAACATTATCAGTTATAAGGTTTGTTTGTATTTATTTAAATCTTTATTGTTGAAAGTATTACATATGTCCCCTTTCTTCCCCCATTGACACTCTCCACCAGCCCCCACCCCCTGACCCAGGCCTTCACCACTTAATTGTCTGTGTCCATGGGTTATGTATATATACATTCAAGGTCTTTGGTTGATTACCTCCCACCCACCCAGCCTCCTCCATTTTTCCTCTGAGATTCCACACTCTATTCCATGCTTCCATGTCTCTGGATCCTCTCCATTCATCTGTTTATTTTGTTACTTAGATTCCTCACATGAGTGAGATCATATGATACTTGTGTTTCTCTGACTGGCTTATTTCACTTAGTATGATACACTCCAGGTCCCTCCATGCTGTCTCAAAGGGTAAGAGAGTCTTCTTTTTTAGTGCTGCATAGTATTCCATAGTATAAATGTACCACAGCTTTTTTAAAATATATTTTTATGGATTAAGATATTACATCTGTGTCCTTATCCCCACGCTATCCCCTACCCACCCCCTTCATGCCTTCCCCCCCCCCCCCCGTTGTCCATGTCCATTGGTTAGGCCTATATGCTTGCATATAAGTCCTTTGGTTGATCTCTCCCCCTTACCCCCACCCTCCCCTACCTTCCCTCCAGGGCCCGACAGTCCAATCAATGCCTCTCCGTCTCTGGATCAGATAGAGAGTTAGAAACATCGATGAGAGAGAAACACCAATCAGCTGCCTCCTGCACATCTCCTACTGGGGATGTGTCCACAACCCAGGTACATGCCCTTGACCGGAATCGAACCTGGTACCTTTCAGTCCGCAGGCCGACACTCTATCCACTGAGCTAAACCGGTTTTGGCATATTTCCAGATCTTAGCGATTGTAAATTATGCTGCTGTGAACATAGGGGTGCATACATTCTTTCTGATTGGTGTTCTGGGTTTCTTAGGATATATTCCTAGAAATGGGATCACTGGGTCAAATGGCAGTTCCATATTTAATTTTTTGAGAAAACTCCATACTGTTTTTCATAATGGCTACACCAGTCTGCATTCCCACCAGCAGTACACTAGGGTTACCTTTTCTCCACATCCTCGTCCGCACTTGTCATTTGATTTGTTGATGGTAGCCATTCTGACAGGTGTGAGGTGATACCTCTTTGTCATTTTAATTTGCATCTCTCGGATAATAAGTGACTGAGCATTTTTTCATATGGCTCTTGGCCATCTGTATGTCCATTTTGGAGAAATGTCTACTTAGACCCTTTGTTCATTTTTTGATTAGTTGTCTTCCTTTTGTTAAGTTGTATGAGTTTCTTAAATATTTTGGGTATTAACCCTTTATCAGATGTATCATTGCCAAATATTTTCTCCCATATAGTGGACTCCCTTTTTGTTTTGTTGGTGGTTTCTTTTGCTGTGCATAAGCTTTTTATTTTGATGTAGGCCCCATTTGTTTATTTTCTCCTTTGTTTCCTTTGCCCTAGGACAGTGGTCAGCAAACTGCGGCTCACGAGCCGCATGCGGCTCTTTTGGCCCCTTGAGTGTGGCTTTTCCACAAAATACCACGTGCAGGCGCACATGTACAGTGCAACTGAAACTTCGTGGCCCATGCACAGAAGTCAGTATTTTTGTGGAAGAGCCCCACTCAAGGGGCCAAAGAGCCGCATGTCGCTCGCGAGCCACAGTTTGCCAACCTCTGCCCTAGGAGATATATCCATAAACACATTGCTACAAGAAATGTCTGAGATTTTGCTGCCTATGGTTTCTTCTAGGCTTTTTATGGTTTTCCAACTTATATTTAAGTCTTTTATCCACTTTGAGTTTATTCTTGTGTATGGTGTAAGTTGGTGGTCTAGTTTTACCTTTTTGCATTTACCTGTCCAATTTTCCCAACATCATTTATCGAAGAGACTGTCAAGATTTGAATCCTGCCCTGACCAGTTTGGCTAAGTGGATAGAGCGCTGGCCTGCGGACTGAAGGGTCCCAGGTTCGGTTCCAGTCAGGGGCATGTACCTTGGTTGCAGGCACATCCCCAGTCAGGAGTGTGCAGGAGGTAGCTGAATCGATGTTTCTCTCTCATCAATGTTTCTAACTCTATCCCTCTTCTTCTCCCTTCCTCTCTGTAAAAAAAATGAATAAAATGTATATTTTTTTAAAAAAGATTTGAATCCTGTTTGTTTGTTCTAGTTTTATCAGTTGCTGAAATCAGATATAGTTTCGGAACCATTTTTCCACGTAATTCTATAAATTTTTGATTCATGTATTTTGAAACTTTGTTAAGTCTCCCTGATGACTTGGCCCTTGCATCTGATGAAACCCCCCTTTTTAACTCTGGTAATGCTCTCTTGAAATCTGTTTTATCTGATCATAATATAGATATTCCCATCTTGTGCATGTTATATCTTTTAACCTCATTCACCTTTAGCCCATCTGTGTCTTTATTTTGAATTTCTTATTTTGAGACAGCATATAATTGGGTCTTATTTATCCACTCTGACCATCTCTACATTTTAATTAGAGAGTTTATCCCAAAAGATTTAATGTAGTTATTTATATGGTTAGATTTGTATCACTTTATTAATTTCCTACTTGCCTCCTCTGGGGTTTTTTCCTTCATTTTTGCTGGCCTGTCTTTTTTTTTTAAATGACTAAGTATTTTTTAGAATTTTAGTTTTCCAATTGGCATTTGAACTAAACTTCTTTGATTTTTTTTATGCTTGCTCTCAAGATTATAGTTAATATGCACTTAACTTTTACAGTCCACTTATAGGTATTAATTTTATATTTAAGAATTTTATATGTTTATAACCATAATTTTCCTTTTTTTTTTTCTCTTCCAGTTGGATATCTCATTTCCAGCCTGGTTGGTTGGTTTTATATTAGAGAGAAACATCAATTTGTTGTCCTACTTATTTATGCATTTATATGTGCCCTGACCAGGGATTGAACCCACAACTTTAGCGTATCGGGACAACACTCTAACCAACTGAGCTACCCAGCCAGGGCCTACCAGCCTGGTTTTTTAAATAGTTTTTTTGAGACAGAGAAAACTTTATACTTAATGGGATAATGTTCATAGTATTCTCTAATGTTTTTAAAATAATCTTAACTTTTTGTGCCTATTCTTTAATTTCAAAATTATTAACATTTTATTAGACGTTTATCTGTATTTTAAATGTCTTAAGCTAACATTTTTAGCTTTTGATCCTTTCTGTTCTTTGTTTTTTAGTTCATAAATTTATGCTCTTCCTGGTTTCTTTAAGGTTTTTCTCCTAGTTTGCTAAGTTTCAGTTTTCTTTTTTATTGTCATAGTTAATGAAATATATATTGACTTTTATCAAGTTCTGTGCTCACCATTGTTTCTTATATCTGTATATTTCCATCTGGGTTCACTTTTCTTCTTACTAAAGTACCTCCTTTAATGTTTTTTTTTTTAGTTAGGGTCTGTTAGTTATAAACTGTAACGTGTCCTGTACTCTTGAATAATAGTTTGGTTCAGGATAAAATTCTAGGTTAGCAATTATTTTCGCTTAGCACTTTGAAATATTATACCATTAAATTCTCTTTGTTGCCTATGAGCAGTTTGCTGTCAGTATAGTTGTTTTTTATTTGTAGATAATCTGGCCTCTTTCCAGGCAAGCTTTTAAGTTGCTTCTTTATCTTTGATATTCTACCAATTCTTTGTAATCTGTTCAACAGTTACCTTGCTTATTCAGCATACTTTTGGTCTATGAGCCACATTTGTTTTCAATTATGGAAAATTATCTGCAAGTATTTCTTCAGATATTGCTTATTTACCATTTTCTCTCTCTTTTTTAACTCCAAATAGCTAAATTTATGTCTCATCCCAAAATTTCTACTTCTTTATTCTTAGATTCTTTGGTGGCAGTTATGCCATCATTTATGCCTTTTGATAAATTCTTTATCATACTGTCCCTACAAAATATTTTTGCCTATGTCTTATTTTATTTTTGTCCATTCTTGACATGTGTTCACGTAGAAGGGATTATCACATGTAAATTCATTTGACCATCTTGAAAAAGATTATAATATGGAAGAAAATAATATTTAAATAATAAGTAGATGCTATCTCCTAGCATAGTAGTTTTCAAACTAAGTTGTGGATATTTGCAATGGCTACGGGGGGTAGGCGTCATAGGAAGTTCTCTCTTTGCCTATTGCATGGAACAACCAAGAGTTCTGCTAGGGTAGTCAAATTGGTATTGAGGCTCTGTCCTGGATCATCTCTTGTATTGCATAACTTCCTGCATTTCAGGGTTTTTCTATTTCTCTTTAACATATTTCTAATAAGAGCATTTCTGAAATAAAACTTTAACTCAAGCTGAAACATGTTTAAGACTTTGAAAAACATTTTCCTCTAAGTGAATGTTTGCAAAGTTATACCTTTTGTACACTCTTCAAATCATTGTTTGTTTGTACCTTGATCAATTAAAATGAGGCACCAGACTTTTAATTATTACCCAGAATTATTGTTGCTGTTTCTCATAGATTAAGATGCCATCATGTCCCTAGAGCAAATAAATGTTCTAATTTCAACATCAGTAATCTTTTAAGGAACTCTTTTTACAAATAACTTTTTAAAAGCTTATCTCTTCAAGATGTTCATCTTTCCTGGAAATTGAATTGAAACGCCAGTGAGATATCAAACTGGCAATGGTGATAAACATGCTTATTGTTTGCAACAAGATGGAGAGTTGGGAACCTTGAGGTACTATTGTAGTACCTCAACTGGCTCTCAGCCAGCCTTTCTGGAAAGCAGGTTAGCAATATGTATCAAAATGTGAATGTACGTAGCCTTTGACCCCGTAAACCTTCACTCTGAGAATTTATCCTAAGAATACAAGTGCACAAAATGATGTTTGTTTGTTTTTTTTTTTAATATATATTTTATTGATTTTTCACAGAGAGGAAGGGAGAGAGATAGAGAGCTAGAAACATCGATGAGAGAGAAACATCGATCAGCTGCCTCCTGCACATCTCCTACTGGGGATGTGCTCGCAACCCAGGTACATGCCCTTGACCGGAATCGAACCTGGAACCCTTCAGTCCGCAGGCCGACGCTCTATCCACTGAGCCAAACCGGTTTCGGCCAAAATGATGTTATAAGGATATTTATTGCAGTAGTGCTTATACCAGTGAAAAAATTGGAAACAACCTAAATTTCCATGAATAGGGCATTAAATAATACTTTATCCATATTATAGGATATTGATCATTGAAAAGCATAATGTAGGCAGTCCTTGTTTTGCACAATTGTGGAGGACTCTAAAAATGACTATATAGCCCTAGTCGGTTTGGCTCAGTGGGTAGAGCTTCAGCCTGCGGACTGAAAAGTCCTGGGTTCGATTCCAGTCAAGGGCACATGCCCAGGTTGCGGGCTCAGTCCCTAGTGGGGGGCATGCAGGAGGCAGCCAGTCAATGGTTCTCTCTCATCAATGTTTCTATCTCTCTCGCTCTCCCTTCCTCTCTGAAGTCAATAAAAATATACTTTAAAAAAATAAAAATGACCATATAAACCAAAACTGTGCAACGCAATGTTAGTAATTAAAGGCAAAAGAAACAAGTTACTGTTAAACATTTAAGGAAGAACTGGCCATTGTTCCACATCTGGGTGTTGCTGTTTACATTCCTGTGTTGAGCCTATGTCTTCATAAGCTTTTTATTTTTTAAATATATATTTCAGGGAGGAAGAGAGAGATAGAAACATCAATGATGAGAGAGAATCATTGATCGGCTGCCTCCTGCACGCCCCCTACTGGGGATCGGGCCGCAACCCGGGCATGTGCCCTTGACTGGAATCAAACCCGGGACCCTTCAGTCCACAGGCAGACGCTCTATCCACTGAGCCAAAACAGCTAGGGCTTCATAAGCTTTTTTTTTTTTAAGCTTTGTGGCTTAGCCTTTTTTAAAAAATATATTTTATTGATTTTTTACAGAGAAAAAGGGAGAGGGATAGAGAGAGTTAGAAACATCGATGAGAAACATAGATCAGCTGCCTCCTGCACACCCCCTACTCAGGATGTGCCCACAACCAAGGTACATGCCCTTGACTGGAATCGAACCTGGGATCCTTCAGTCCACAGGCCGACGCTCTAGCCACTGAGCCAAACCAGTCAGGGCTTCATAAGCTTTTTAGCAAGTAGATGTCGAACATTTCTGTTTCATGGTCAAGACAGGATCAGAGGCCATGGATACTGACAATAGATTGGTCTGTTTTATTCTGTCTTTTTTCATGACTATATCTACTGACGTGTCTTGATTTATAAGCAAAACCTAGAAAACCTACAAAAATGTGTTTTGTGATTTATCTAGGAATAATACAGAAAATATTGCTGTTATTTTTGGTAAAGAAAGTCAATTTTGTACAGTTTATTTTGACATAAATAAAATGTGAATTTGTTTTAAAAAATAGTTAAAGGTGAAAAATATTGTTCTGTGATCTTTAAAATTTGTCAGACATTAAAAATTCTCTATTGGTTATAAGTTTATAAGGAATTAAGAAATAAAACATAATTATTTAGTACATTATAATTTAAAACAGAAGCACTGTGAATTAAAGTGCCTTATTGCTTTGTAACAAAACAAAAAAAGTCTTGCCAAGAGAAATGTAAACAGTGCTTTGCTTCCCTTCTTGTCTCATAACTTTCAGTATGGAGTGACATCTCTCCTATTCTTTGGTGAATTTTCATACTCTTCCCAAGTTCATTCATAACAGCTTCTAACACTTTATCCTTCTTACCTGAAATACCATGAAATATCTCCAAGCGTTCCTTAATGTTAAGTTTTTTGCTCTTATCACTTCCTCTGAAATATCTTTATCCTTTCCATCAAAACCACTTACTTGTTTATGTCAATAAGCTCATCTTTACTAAGTTCCTCTGGCTGCACATCTGGAGTTTCTCAAACATTGGCAATATGCACACTCCCACAGCCAGTTATTCTATAACTATTTACATTTGATTGAAACGTCATTTATGGAGTTACCACTTTTTGTTTCTTTACTGCACTTCAATGTGTAGGCCAATTCTTTCAATTATCTGTTTTTGTAACAGATGGGTTCCTCAATGGAAGACAAGGAGGCAACACAACTACACACTTTGCTGTCTATGAACTAAATAATATGTGCAGTGACCAATCACTAACAGTGACCAATCACTGACAGACTTGGGAAGAAGTGACATGATTGGTCACTGATCATTATGAACATCTGGACTGAAGAGCTAGCAGTGAAGTTTGTACAATTATTCCATTACTATACCAATTTGTTAGGGGAATGGTGTAATTTAACAAAACTGTGAAACTGAAAGTTACACTTTTCAGAACCATGCAAAACCAGGACTACCCATATGTATATTCATTGTCATCGAAAGCTCTTCATGTGAACTGGACATTCTCTTTTCCTACTTCCCCTCCCCACTCACTGCCCTTTTCCACTTTGCTGTGTGCCCTGGGAGCCTAACCTCATGGACTGCATCATCCAGGACCCTTCCCAATGGCTTCTAATTGGGTTTGTCATTGGAAGGCACCACGAGGAGATCAGATGAAGGGAGAAGAGAAAGGTCAGGATAGTTATTTTCCTTCTCTCCTGGGCCACATTTGGGGCCTGGCTTCTTTCTCAAGGTCACAGCTTTTTCCCAGGTCCCAGGTACTACTCCCTCTTTGTCCCTTCAGGCCTAGAGGTGGTAACAGCTTCACATAGTTGCCAGCTCCAGGGTGCGTCACCACTCCAAGCTTCCCAAACCATTACGAAACTCCCTGCAAGCATACTTCTCCTGAGTGTGCCATGCTTCCCACCAGGATCCTCACCTAGCTACCAGGCCACACTGTTCATGGTAAATCATGTGTACATATCCAAACATGTGCATGTCCTCAGAGTTCCGAAAGGAGATAGGTAGTAACATTACTTTTAACACTTTGCATTTTTCCTATCTGCTTTTAAAAATAAGAAAACATATATAAGGAAAAGAAAAGAAGTAAATTTCATATATTGAAGGATTATTTTAGCTTCAAAATAGTTATTTTTCTAATTTAGCCAAATCTTTATAGTTCTCAAATTAATTACTTTTTAACATTCAGCCAGCCATATCTCTGATTGAGGGTCTTTATTTATTTATTTATCTTTGTCATTTAAGTTTTTTATTATGGTCTTTTCAAACATACACAAAGTACAGAGAATTATCTAATAAATCATCACTTCCACAATCCTCAGCCTTTGATATCTTGTTTCTTTTACATTGTCCATACACACACCTTTATCCCACTGCTGTAGCATTTTTTTTAATTAAATCTTTATTGTTCAGATTACATTTGTTCCTCCTTTTTTCCCCCCATAACTCCCCTCCTCCCAGTTCCCGCCCCACCCTCCGCCCTCATTCCCCACCCACTGTCCTCATCCATAGGTGCACGATTTTTGTCCAGTTTCTTCCCGCATCTCCCACTCCCCCTTTCCCCCCAAGAATAGTCAGTCCATTCCCTTTCTATGTCCCTGATTCATTATAATCACCAGTTCATTCTGTACATCAGATTATTTATTCACTTGATTCTTAGATTCACTTGTTGATAGATGCATGTTTGTTGTTCATAATTTGTATCTTTACCTTTTTCTTCTTCCTCTTCTTAAAGGATACCTTTCAGCATTTCGTATAATACTGGTTTGGTGGTGATGAACTCCTTTAGCTTTTCCTTATCTGTGAAGCTCTTTATCTGACCTTCAATTCTGAATGATAGCTTTGCTGGATAAAGTAATCTTGGTTGTAGGTTCTTGCTGTTCTTCACTTTGAATATTTCTTGCCACTCCCTTCTGGCCTGCAAAGTTTCTGTTGAGAAATCAGCTGACAGTCGTATGGGTATTCCCTTGTAGGTAATTGAGTCTCTTTCTCTTGCTGCTTTTAAGATTCTCTCTTTGTCTTTTGCCCTTGGCATTTTAATTATGATGTGTCTTGGTGTGGTCCTCTTTGGATTCCTTTTGTTTGGGGTTCTCTGCGCTTCTTGGACCTGTAAGTCCATTTCTTTCACCAGGTGGGGGAAGTTTTCTGCCATTATTTCTTCAAATAGGTTTTCAATATCTTGCTGTCTCTCATCTTCTGGCACCCCTATAATTCTGATGTTTGTACGCTTGAAGCTGTCCCAGAGGCTCCTTACACTATCTTCGTATTTTCGGATTCTTTTTTCATTTTGCTTTTCCAGTTGGGTGTTTTTTGCTTCTTCGCATTTCAAATCTTTGACTTGATTCTTGCGCTCCTCTGGTCTGCTGTTGGGTGTCTGTATAATATTCTTTATTTCAGTCCGTGTATGCTTAATTTCTAGTTGGTTCTTTATCACAGCATCGAGGGTCTCATTAGATTTCATGAGGCTCTCATCAAGTTTATTGGCAGCTTGTAGCACATTATTGCAAGCCCTCAAAATTGCGTTTTTTTAGCTCTATATCCTCCATTTCTGTCATGTTTTTTTGTCTCCGCATTTTTTATGCTTTCTTGGTGCACCCCCTTGTGGTCTTTGTGCGCAGTCTTGTTGTAGTTAAGCCTTGATTGTTATAGTTAATACTAGAGGGATTTGACCACCAGGCCGACTGGCTGTGAGAATCACCTGTGTCTGCCGTGGGAAAACTTCTGTCCTCTGGAGAGGTGCTAATCTAGCCTTTGCCTGAGGCTATCCGGCATATGGCTCTGCGCAGGGCTTGGGCGGGGCGGGTCACACGGGGTCAACAGGGCGGGTGGAGGGAGCAGATATGGCTGCTCTCAGTCCCGTTCCCAGAGGCTCTGCTTCTCAGAACCCCAGCAACCGCTGCAAACCTCGGAGAGAAAGCTGCCCTCACGTTCCGAACAATGCCAGACAATCCCGCCTCTCCCGTTTGAGTCTGAGTCCCTAGAGACTCGCCCGGATCTGGGGCTCAGAGTCTGAGACTCCCTCCTGATTGAAAACGACAACCGCGCCTGATTGAGGGTCTTTAAAACTGTTCTAATAAAGAAGAGTTGATCATGCAGCAATTCCTATTAAGGAACTGCTGAAGAGAGACAAGTTTCAGGAATTAAATGAGATTAGTTGTCTGCTGTCTTAGAGTGACTCAGAACATGCCGTATGCCCTAACAGACACCTGCATCTGGGCTGTTGCTGAGTCCAGTTTAAGATAGCTAACATTTCCAATTGAAGAAAAACTGTTGACATATAAAGATAGCTTCATTACTGCTCAGACTGGTTATCAATCATAGCTCCACATATTCGACTTAATATTTCCTTCAGAACTAGACCTAATTGAAAATTCCACTTGTGAGAAGCATTAAAATGCTAACTGCTAAATGCTAATAAGAATATTGCCGAAACCGGTTTGGCTCAGTGGATAGAGCGTCGGCCTGCGAACTGAAAGGTCCCAGGTTCGATTCCGGTCAAGGGCATGTACCTGGGTTGTGGGCACATCCCCAGTAGGAGATGTGCAGGAGGCAGCTGATCGATGTTTCTCTCTCATCGATGTTTCTAACTCTCTATCCCTCTCCCTTCCTCTCTGAAAAAATCAATAAAATATAATTTAAAAAAAGAATATTTAACAAGGACAGAAGATATAGTAGGCGCTAAATATATATACAAATTGGACTTTGAAAATGCTTTTGTGACTTTATCATTTGAAATGCTTAAGGTGTGGTTTTTTTTAATGTTAGTCTATGTCTTTTATCAACCCATATACAATTAATTGTCTTCTATTCTGTTGAGGCAATCGGTCAGATATTTGTCACAATAATACTCGTCAAAGTAGCTGGCCATGAAATCTCCAGCACCACATTCTTCTAAGGGGCACTCCAGACGAAGTCGAGCAACTTTGCCCTTCTCGTGCGCTGCGGTATTTCAGGACTGCAGCTAACGTTTTCTCCGGGGCTTATTCTTGGCAGCGATGCGAGACTTCTCTTCCTTTTCTTAGCACCACCACGAAGTCTCAACACAAGGTGAAGAGTGCACTCCTTTTGAATGTTCTACCAGCCGTGGGCAAACTACGGCCCGCGGGCCAGATCTGGCCCGTTTGAAATGAATAAAACTAAAAAAAAAAAGACCGTACCCTTTTATGTAATGATGTTTACTTTGAATTTATATTAGTTCACACAAACACTCCATCCATGCTTTTGTTCCGGCCCTCCGGTCCAGTTTAAGAACCCATTGTGGCCCTCGAGTCAAAAAGTTTGCCCACCCCTGTATCTAGTCAGACAAAGTACATCCATCTCCCAGTTGCTTGCCAGCAAAGAGCAGTCTTTGCTGATCAGGAGGAATTCCTTCCTTATCCTGGATATTGGCCTTAACATTTTCTGTTGTATCCGAGGGTTCAGCGTTAAGAGTGATGATCTTCCCTGTAAGGGTTTTCACAAAAATCTGCCTCTTGGCAGTGGTTACACCATAGATGGTGGATGGGAAAAGCTGAAATGAAGGTTTGGTTGGTTGGTTTGGGGGTTTTTTTTGTTTTTGTTTTAATATTTTTAAATATATTTTTATTGATTTCAGAGAGGAAGGGGGAGAGAGAGATAGAAACATAAATGATGAGAAAGAATCATTAATCAGCTGCCTCCTGCACGCCCCCCCCCCCATGGGATGGAGCCCACAACCTGAGCATGTGCCCTGGTCCGGAATCGAACCCGAGGGGCCGTTCAGTCCACAGGCCAATGCTCTATCCACTGAGCCAAACCAGCTAGGGCTGGTTTGTTTCAAGATGGTAAGAAAGTAAAACATTTCTTGAATGTTTTTTAAGAAACCTATCATAGAAGAGCACCCTAAAAGATCAGTTCACTGGAATTCCTTACCTTTGCTCTTACAGTTGCAAAATGCACTGTGAGTTAAAGAGAGATTTCCTCCATAACATTGTTACAAATGCCCCACTTTTTATAAGACATTCAAAAAGTATAATAATAATAAAATCCTACTTTATTTTTACTTTCCAAGTCTAGAATACATAAAACTAAAACTATTCAACAGAATACTTAACAGAATACTGTGCTAACCTATCTACATGGAGTGCTGTCAGGTTTGAGTGGTTCCTGGGGCAGGAGAGACTCTTAATCAGGTCCAGGCTGTGGTTCAAGCAGCGGAACCCACAGTTCTAATGGTTATCAGTGGTAGGAAAAGGCACCATGTGGAGTTTATAGGAGCCCCAACATAGACTCCTAAGCTCTGGAGCAAAGCTATGCCATCTGCATCAGAAAAGTGTACACCATTCAATAAATAGCCCCTGGCTTGCTACACGGTTCTGGTGGAGATAAAGCACCTGCCAGTAGGACATTAGTGACCACGCAGCCAGACCTTCCCATTATGTGCTGAGTTCTGTCAGATCCATCAGATTTTAAGGGCCAAAAGTGATCCATCAAAAGACAGTGGTTAGTACATGTGGGGCTGGACATGAGTAGAAAAAAGACTGGATAACCAGGACTCCCAAAGCCCCTTGTCATTACCCTGTTGCTTCGGTGCTTCTCAGCTTAAACTTACGGCCGTGTGTGGGGGTGGAAGGGACAAGGGAGACTCCCTTAGGACCAGCTGTAAAGTTGTGCTGCAGACCCTCTCAAAAAACCCTGCCAGCCCTAGCCGGTTGCAGACTTCTCCCCAGCCCGGGCCCTGGTTAGGGCGTGTGCAGGAGGCAACCAATTGTGTTACTCTTACAGCGATATTTCTCTCTGTCGTTCCCTCTCTCTTCCACTCTCTCTAAAAGTCAATGGAAAAAATACCCTTGGGTGAGGACTAAAAAAAAAAAATCCTGTTGAAACACAATTTTTCTCCCCAAAATCACCCTCATTTTCATCAAAGAGCCAAATTAAGACCAATTTATTTACTGTATTAAGTCATTACAATTTGGCCTGATGGTTTGCATAAACACAACAAGAATAATAATTGATCACTTAGGCTATTTTTTTAAAAATATGCTTTGCTGGAATCTCGTGAGAAAGTTTCTTCCCAGGGCAAAGAAGCCACGCCACACAGTTGCCATTCAGGCTTTGCCTACAATACCTACAGAACTGGGGTGCATTCCTCAAGTTGCAGTCCCCACAAGTGTCTTGAGGTTCATTTCATGCCATCTCTCAGGAAAGTAACCTTCCTTCCTTACCTGGAAAAGCCACCATGAACCATGTGACCAAGTAAGGTGCCAGGCTCTTTATCCAAGAGGTTTATTGGCTTCAAAGTCAATCTTCATTCCTGAGAGCTTTCTGGTGACATCCAGAGTCCTGGCATGTCTCTCTCTCAGACATGACATTCCAGTAAAGCTTTGGTTAATAAAACCACAACTGGAAACTGACTTACGTCCTGTTATGAAGAAATGAGATTCTTATTGGATTCATGCAAACAAACACATTGCCATGAGAATAATACTACTACTCACTAAAAGTTTCTAAATTTTGGAGGTGTCAGGTATGGAGAAATATTGCTTATCAAAGTATAATTTACCAAATTGCTTTAAGAAAAGAAACAAGTTTCTTTATGTCTGGAAAACAAGAAGGTTAAAAATCAATATTTTCAGTAACAGTTACAAAAACCATACAATTATTTTTAGCTCACTCAGTCCTATAATCAAATTCTGTCTCTCCTGATTTTTCTTGCCAGTATTTCTATAAATCCAGAGAACCTTTGCTTTCTACTGCAGCAATGCCTGGGCCTCCAATCACTTCAGTATAAAAGCACCATTTTTTTTCTTTACAAGAAGAGTGCCCACCCCTCACCCCTCTGTTGCCGCTTCTGCAGCCTATTCAAGGGTACTTCTGCAGCTCCGGCCCTCTAGGATAAATACTTGGGGAGTTTAAACGATTCTTTCCCATGTTTTTCTTTCTCAGTAGAAACCAGAAAGCAAACTAAGTCCCCCCAAAATAAGAAAGCAAGCAAAGAACATCAGTAACCAAGTTACATTATATACAGACAGACAAGAACTTTCATTAGAAACCAAACAACAGAGACACACAAAACAAGAATCAATAGACACTCATATATGACATTGACAGGCGTGTACAACCCTCAGACAAGAACTTCACACCTTGCGTTCCCACACACTAATCTCCTCTTGTTCCCAGCTTAGAGGATATTTAGGAGTGAAGCCAAAGTATAAATGGACCAACCAACTCCGGCGGGGTTGCCAGTGCATTTCCCATGCTTTTTGAGTTATTCGACACCCACAAACAGAAACAGAAGGTACCTTAATGCCACTCCCGGCTTACAGTGCTTGAGACTTACAGATAATAGGCACCCAAACAGAAAGCCGATTCAACAACTGCAAAGGTGACTGGGAAAGTTTGTAAGCACCTAAGGAAAGTCAAAGAGTTAAATAACTCGGCAGCTGCTAAAGAGTTTCCACAGGTGCCTGCAAGAAGTTTCCCAAGTCCAGGCAACCACCTGAGTCCTTTGGCAAACCCCGAAGGGTCTGACCTTAGGGCTCAGAGGAGGGGGTCCCAGCAGAGTCGCCAAAATATGTTACCGGGAAACCCCCGGTTGGGCTCGGGCTGCCTGTTGCTGTGTCCAATAACGAAGGCAGGGTTGAGTCATAGTAGGTGTTTATTGAGAAGGGTAGCCAACCGGTAAGACGGGGCGTTTACAAGCCTTCAAATCCTGTCTTCCCAGCAAGGTGTAGGGAACAGGATTATAAAAGGGAAAGGGGCTAGGGTGCTACATGCAGCCCTGGAGGTCCGCAGATGTCAGCTATTGGAGTCATCAGGCGATGAGATGATGTTGATGAGATGCTGTTTTAACTCCTGGTGGGTTGGCCTGACCATGCTTATCAGTTCTGCTTGCTGGATTCACAGCTGGGTCACCTCCTCAATTGCTTTGCACAAGCCTTGGAAAGGAAACTTAAGAAAAACTTAACCCCCTATTCACATAAGTATACGTGTTCTAAGATTTAAAATAATTTGATTCTTGTTCAGATTAATTCAGGTGCTCTCTCAGATTATAGGTCCCCCCCCCCCCCTTCACCCCCCAATCAGGAAGAGAAGTCCCTGTAACTTCAGGCTGTAAAAACCAGTGGGGGAGGTGGCTGAGTGACATGAGGCTGCTAGAGTCCCAGGCAGTTCCTCTTAAAGGGCCCATGCACAGACTTATACAGACTCATTCGCTCTGAGCTCCAGCTCTGGGGCAACAGCTTGAAAGGATACCAGGAGAAACTAAATTGTCTGGCATCAGCCAGAATGCAGAGACAAAGAAACATGTCAGGGCAAGAGCTTGGTGGCAGCTTTCTCCCAGATGAAAGTACTGGGACCTCCCACACACACAGAGCTGATTAGCAGACACTATATCTGAGTCTCCATCAACCTGGTCCACACTTGGCCCAGCCCTGGTGATTCCCTGAGATCCCACCCCACCCAATTTGCAGCCCCCCTAAGCTGTTTGCAGTATCTTTTCCATGTGAATTGCCTGTTCTGGCTCAGGCTTCAGATTTTTCTAAAATCTCTCAAACAAGCTGCAGCTGGACTCAGTGTACCCCATACGTCTCTATACGTGTCCACAGTCCTAGCACTAACAGCAGCTTGCCAAGGTTCACAGCTTGCCTCTCCTGGGCACCTCCTAGCCCAGGGGTCCTCAAACTTTTTAAACAGGGGGCCAGTTCACTGTCCCTCAGACCGTTGGAGGGCCAGACTATAGTTAAAAAAAAAAAACTATGAACAAATTCCTATGCACACTGCACATATCTTATTTTGAAGTAAAAAAACAAAATGGGAACAAATACAATATTTGTATTTGCATGTGGCCCGCGGGCCGTAGTTTGGGGACCCCTGTCCTAGCCCAACACAAGTAGCAGCCATTGCAGATTGCTCTGTAGCTTGTGCTAGGTGACCCCAGGCAGGGCACAGGCAGTGGCTGACTTTGCACCTCCCAGGAGGCCCCAGAGCCAGTGTACCTAGTGGACAGCTTCAGATCATAGCAGATTACAACTCTATACATCCACAAGTAACACACTCAAGGGGTAGACTAAGCACCAAAGCCCCACTAAATCAAATTCTGCTCCATAGGGGTGTCTCCTGCACAGCAGCTCTTCTGCTGAGTTGCAGCAGGTCCTCACAGCCAATTGGCCTGAGGGGTGATTTCCTCCCAGTGATACCAACAGCAATCGAGGCTCAACTACAACAGGACAGTGCACACAGGGGCACACCTAGAGTGCCCAGTTCGGGGACTAGGGAGACTGGGCCACTGGGTCCTACAGGACATCTACTACACAAGGCCACTCTACTAATTCCAGGAGATATAGCAGCTCTACCTAATATGTAGAAAAAAACACAGGGAAGTAGCCAGAATGCAGAGACAAAGAAACATGTCACAAATGAAAGAACAGAAGGAATTTCCAGAAAAAGAACTAAATGAAATGGAAGCAAGCAAACTACTAGATACAGAATTCAAAACAGAGTCCCAGCAACAACACAGAGCAGGGTAACGATTAAAGAACCAGCTCTGGGCAGTTGACCTCCCCAAACCAGTTTTAAGTGCAATAGAGAAAATAAACCCTTGCTACTGGATAGAGAAGCCGTATAGCCTCAGAGGCCAACCCCAAAACACTGCCACCCAGATGCTGAGCCACAAACTGACTCTTAGGTAAACACAAATTAAGACAGTCTGGGAAACAAATACGGCCTGCTTTAAAATCAGGACTGTGGTTTACAACACGGAGGACCAGTGTATCGCAGGGAAATTCAACACTCTCCTGAATACCTGGCAGGACTAAGGCAAGCCAGACTGAAGAGTAGAAGAACCGAAGGACCTTCACTACTGCCAATTTTTTTTTCTTTTTTCACCTTTTAACTAAGAAACCAATTTTTTTTTCTTCTTTTTACATCATCTGATTTTACCCTTTTAATTACTACATTTTTATTTTTAACCAGTATTATTACTGCTATCATTTTACCATTTTTTAAAGTGCCATTTTATTTTCTCTTTATTTTATTTTGGGATTAGTATTCTCCGTTCTATTTTCATCATTCCTTTAGCATCAATTTTCCCTACCTCAACTTTACCTCTATGCTAAAAACCTCTTCCTCATGTTTCCCTTTCTGTTGTCCTGTTTCTCTTACCCTATTCCTGCTTTAGATTTTCCCTATTCCTTCTTTTTACCCCCTGTAAAAATTTCACCCTACTTATATATCCTATTTCCAATCCACTGCTCTAAATCCTTATACACCTATCCCTTACCTTTCTTCACTATCCAAAAATTTTTTTCTCTCTTCTTTTATCTTTTTATTGTTTTCTTGCTGTTTGCTTGATTGTTGAGTATATTGGGGGGTTTTTGTTTTGTTTTGTTTTGTGTTTTTTTTAGGACTGGTTGTGAGGTTGTTTTGCTTTTTTCTTTTTACTTTTTTCTGCTTGTTTTTCTCTCCCCCCCCCCCCCGGTTATTTTTGTGCTTCTGCTTTCCCTTGCCTCTCTTGATATTATTGGTTGTTTGTAGTTTGCATTCATCTCCAGGGATCTGTTGATGGAATTTGTTGGGATTAGTGGCAGTTCTATTGGAGTTTTCTCCTCATATAAATAGTCTCTTTCCCTCTTCTACTTCATTCTCTCTTTTTGCTCTTTTTTCTTCTTTTTTTTCCCCTCCTTTTCCCAATTTTATTTTTGCACTCCTTTTTGTTCTTAATTTTCTTTTCTTTTCTTGTTTCTCTTTTCTTTTTTTCTCTTCTTTCTTCCTTATCCCCTAATTCTCTTAATTCGGGTGGTCACCTTTATTTGGGGTTATTAATATCATGAATATATTTGTGTTCAGTGCCTGGTATGTTGTGCCTTGTTGTGTTGTATTTTGTGCCTTTAAATCAACGCAGCAGATTCAAGCAACAGCAGCCTCCTGATCACCACACCCTCTGTCTGAGGACCAGCAGCTGTATGTGAAGCCGCCCCCCACCAACCAGAAGAGCCACCACAGCTGTGAACAGCACCCACCAGAAGAGCTGCTGCCAACTGAGGAGCAGCTGCTACCGCAACCACCCGAGGAGCAACCACAGCCCAAGGAGCTACTGCCACCCAGGGAGCAGCAGCTGAATGACTCAACATCTAGATATGTCAGTGAGATCAAACATGGGTAGGCAAAGAAACCCGCAAAGGAAAGAAAAGGAGGACTCGCCAGAAAAGCAGCAAAGGGATACAGAGGCATGCAACATGACAGAAAAAGAATTCAGAATAAGGGTCCTAGAGTGCATAAACCGGATGGAGGGAAAATTCAACAACTTATGCAAGAAGCAAGAAGAAACAGATGAAAAAAAATCAATAACTTATGTAAGACCCAAGAAGAAATGAAGAGCGATATAGCTGCAATAAAAAACACCATTGAAAGCATCAACAGTAGACTAAGAGAAACGGAGGACCGAATTAGTGAATTAGAAGACAAGGAAGCAAAACACACCCAAACTGTACTGCAATTGGAGAAAAAAATTAAAAGACAGGAGGAGAGCCTAAGGGAGCTATGGGAAAACATGAAATGAAACAACATATGAATAATAGTGGTGCCAGAACAACACAAAGAGGAACAAGGATTAGAAAACCTATTCGAAGAAATAATATCAGAAAACTTCCCTGAGGTGGGGAAGAAAAAAAGTCACACAAGCACAGAGAGTCCCAAACAAGGTGAACCCACACCAAGACACATCATAATTACCATGGCAAATGTTCAGGACAAAGAGAGAATCTTACAGGCTTCAATAAAGAGACAGAAAGTTACATACAAGGGATCTACCATTAGATTATCAAATGACTTCTCAACAGAAACACATCAGGCCAGAAAAGAATGGACGGAAATTTACAAAGTAATGCAAACCAAAGGACTGAATCCAAGAATACTCTATCCAGCAAGGCTGTCATTCAAAATTGAAGGGGAAATAAGAAGCTTCACAGACAAAAAAAAGGCTAAGGGAGTTTATCACCACCAAGCCAGAAATGCAAGAAATGCTAAAGGTACTGGTGTAAAAAGAATAAATAAAAAGCTCAGAAAGAAAGCAGCCACACAAAAAAAGAAATGGCTACAAACAAGTACCTTTCAATAATAACTTTAAATATAAATGGAATAAATGCTCCAACCAAAAGACATCGAGTGGCTGAATGGATAAAGAAACATGACCCATACATTTGCTGTCTACAAGAGACCCACTTCATTAGAAGGGACTCACACAGACTGAAAGTGAAGGGATGGAAAAATATCTTTCAGGCAAATGAAAATGAAAAGAAAGCTGGGGTAGCAATACTTATATCGGACAAAATACACCTCAAAGTGAAGGCCATAACAAGAGATAAGGAAGGCCACTTCATAATACTAAAGGGATCATACAACAAGAAGATATAACCCTGGTAAACATATATGCACCCAATGCAGGAGCACCCAAATACATAAAAAAAAACTCCTGGAAGATATCAAAGGAGAGATCGACAAGAACACAATCATAGTAGGGTACTTTAATACACCACTAACATCACTGGATAAATCCTCTAGACAAACAATCAGCAAAGAAACAGCAATCCTAAATGACTCACTAGATCAGATGGACTTAATTGACATCTTCAGACACTTCACCCCAAAGCCACAGAATATATATTTCACTCAAGTGCTCATGGGACAGATTCAAAAATAGACCACATATTGGGTCACAAACAAAGTCTCCCCAAATTCAAGAAGATTGAAATCATACCAAGCATAATCTCAGACCACGATGGCATAATATTAGAAATAAACTACAATAAAAACAACCCAAAATACTCAAACACTTGGAAGATGAATAGCATGTTACTAAATATTGATTGAGTTACCAATGAGATCAAAGAAGAAATTAAAAACATCCTGGAAACTAATGACAATGAAAACACAACAATCCAAAACCTATGGGACGCAATGAAAGCAGTCCTGAGAGGGAAGTTTATAGCTCTACAGGCCTATCTCAAAAAAACAAGAAAAAATGGTAGTAAATCATCTAACTCTTCAACTCAAAGAATTAGAAAGAGAGCAACAAGAAAACCCCAGAGTGAGCAGAAGGAAGGAGATAATAAAGATTAGAGCAGAAATAAATGACATAGAGACCAAAAAAACAATACAGAAAATCAATGAAACCAAGAGCTGGTTCTTTGAAAGGATAAAGAAGATTGACAACCCTCTAGCCAGGCTCACCAAGAAGCAAAGAGAGAGGACCCAAATAAACAAAATCAGAAACGATAGAGGCAAAATAACAACAGACCCCACAGAAATACAAATGATTGTTAAAAAATACTATGGACAGCTCTACTCCAACAAACTAGACAACCTGGAGGAAATGGACAAATTCCTAGAGAAATAAAACATCCCAAAACTCAATCAGGAAGAATCTAAAAATCTCAATAGGCCAATAACTATGGAAGAAATTGAAGCAGTCATCAAAGAGCTTCCAGCAAACAAAAATCCCAGGACCAGACGGCTTCACAGGGGAATTTTACCAAACATTCAAGGAAGAACTAAAACCTATCCTCCTCAGACTACTACAAAAAAATTCAAGAGGAAAGAACACTTCCAAGCTCATTCTATGAAGCCAGCATCACCCTAATACCAAAACCAGGTAAAGACAACACAATGAAAGAGAATTACAGGCCAATATCCCTCATGAACATAGATGCCAAAATCCTCAACAAAATCTTAGCAAATCAGATCCAGCAGTACATCAGAAAGATCATACACCATGACCAAGTAGGATTTATTCCAGGGATGCAAGGATGGTACAATATCCGCAAATCAATAAACGTGATACATCACATAAACAAATTGAAAGAAAAAAACCACATAGTCATATCAATTGATGCAGAAAAAGCATTCGACAAAATCCAACACTCATTTTTGATAAAAACTCTCAGCAAGGTGGGAGTACAAGGATCATACCTCAACATAATAAATAAAAGCCATATATGACAAACCCACAGCCAACATCATACTCAATAGACAAAAACTAACACCATTTCCCGTAAGAACAGGAACAAGACAGGGATGCCCACTCTCACCACTCCCATTCCACATAGTACTGGAAGTATTAGCCATTGCAATTAGACAAGAAGAAGAAATAAAAGGCATCCAACTTGGAAAAGAGGAAGTAAAACTGTCCTTATTTGCAGAGCACATGATATTATACATACAAAACCCTAGAGACTCCATCAAAAACTACCAGACTTAATACATGAATTTGGCAATGTAGCAGGATACAAAATTAACCCCAAGAAATCTGAGGCATTTCTATACACCAATAGTGAACTTGCAGAAAGAGAGATTATAAAAACAGTCCCATTTACCATCACACCATAAAAATTAAGCTACCTAGGAATAAATATAACTAAAGAGGTAAAAGACCTCTACTCAGAAAACTATAGGACGTTGAAAAAAGAGATAGAGGAAGACATAAACAGATGGAAAAACATACCGTGTTCATGGATTGGTAGAATCAACATCATTAAAATGTCCATACTACCCAAAGCAATCTATAAATTCAACACATTTCCCATTAAAATACCAACGGCATACTTCACAGATCTAGAACGAACACTCCAAAAATTCATCTGGAATAAAAAAAGACCCCAAATAGCTGCAGCAATCCTGAGAAAGAACAAAGTAGGTGGGATCTCAATACCAAATATCAAGCTGTATTACAAAGCCACTGTTCTCAAACTGCCTGGTACTGGCACAAGAACAGACATATAGATCAATGGAATAGAATAGAGAGCCCAGAAATTGGCCCGAACCAATATGCTCAATTAATATTTGACAAAGGAGGCAAGAATACACAATGGAGCCAAGATAGCCTCTTCAATAAATGGTGTTGGGAAAATTGGACAGATACATGTGAGAAAATGAAACTAGACCACCAGCTTACACCATACACAAAAATAAACTCAAAATGGATAAAGGACTTAAATGTATGACGGGAAACCATAAAAATTCTAGAAGAATCCAAAGGCAACAATATCTCAGACATATGCCGAAGCAATTTCTTCACTGATGCAGCTCCTAGGGCACTTGAAACTAAAGAGAAAATGAACAAATGGGACTACATCAAAATAAAAAGCTTCTGCACAGCAAAAGAAACCATCAACAAAACAACAAGAAAGCCCACTGCATGGGAAAACATATTTGCCAATGTCATATCTGATAAGGGCCTAATCTCCAAAATTTATAGGGAACTCATACAACTCAACAAAAGGAAGATAAACAATCCAATCAAAAAGTGGGCAAAGGACCTAAATAGACACCTTTCAAAAGAGGACATTCAGAAAGCCAAGAGACATATGAAAACATGCTCAAAGTCAATAATCATCCGAGAGATGCAAATCAAAACAACAATTTGGTACCATCTCACACCTGTCAGGCTGGCTATCATCAACAAATCAACGAACGACAAGTGCTGGAGAGGATGTGGAGAAAAAGAAACACTTGTGCACTGCTGGTGGGAATGCAGACTGGTGCAGCCACTATGGAAGACAGTATGGAGTTTCCTCAAAAAACTTAAAATGGAACTCCCATTTGACCCTGTGATCCCACTTCTAGGAATATATCCCAAGAAGCCAGAAACACCAATCAGAAAGGATATATGCACCCATATGTTCATAGCAGCACAATTCACCATAGCTAAGATCTGGAAACAGCCTAAGTGCCCATCAGTAGATGAATGAATTGGAAAATTGTGGTACATCTACACAATGGAATACTATGCTGCTGTAAAAAAGAAGGAACTCTTACCATTTGCAATGCCATGGATGGAACTGGAGAGCATTATGCTAAGTGAAATAAGCCAGTCAATGAAGGAAAAATACCACATGATCTCACTCATTCATGGATAATGAAGACCATTATAAACTTACTAGTAGCCCAGTGCACGAAATTCGTGCACTGGGGTAAGGGGGGGAAAAGGGGCCCCTCAGTCTGGCCTTCACCCTCTCCAATCTGAGACCCCTCAGGGAATGTCCAACTACCTATTTGTGCCCACATTTTTAACAGATAACAGCTCCATTGTTCTTCCTTTCTTATGCTTAAAACCATTGGAATTAGTAGGTTTTCAAAATGTGTATACATTTTGGGGGGACACCCTATATATCTCTAGTCAGTGGTGAAAGAAACCAACAGCATATTTGGAACCCCAGACAGGGAACCTTGCTCATTCCCCACATGTCTCCCGACTTCCCTTTTCACCTTCGTGGGCAGCAGGAGAATCAATGTTTTCTCTCATTAATTCAGAAAAGCACATCCTCTCACCTGTTGCCCGGCAGGAGTGCGCTAGGCCCCAAGCAAGCAAGGCTCAGTCAGGGCAGCCTTCACTCATGGGTGCTGGCACCCAAAGTGCACATTCCTCCTCTACAGTCGCCCCAACTATCCCACTGTTTCACTGAGAGGACGGAATTCCTCTCTGCCTCTGGGCTCTTGATCTTGAACGCTGACCGAAGGCACCTCAGTGAGGGCCGCCCACGCTCACCAGGTGTGTCTGTCTGCACCTGCTCCTGCCTCAGCATCTGCATTAACTCCCCAGAGGTGATCTCATAGCTGCACTGGCCTCTGTGGGAACAGGGCATCACCACTCCGCCCTCTCACTGTCATCTCACAGGCGCCCACGCTCAGCACCCAGAACACCCAGACACTCTCCAAAGGATGTGAGCACATCAGAGGGGATGTGTGCACATCCTGTGGGGGTGTTAGCATGCCGGGTTGATGGAAGTGTGGTGGAGAGGCGGGGGGAACTTGTGTACGCCTTGGTTTGCAATTGTTGCAGGCGTGGGAGGGTGACAGTGTGCTGGGGGATGTTCACACGCCAGGGGGGTATGTGCACACCGGAGGCCTCTGGCTTTGCAGATCCGCAAACCCCTGTGGTGTGGCCAGGAGGACATCAGTCTGGCCTGCCACGGTGGCTGTCCCTGCGATCCTGCACCTTCTGGGCCAGGAGGCGGATCTTGCACAGTCACTCCTGGGCGCTGATGGCTGCCTCCCTGCCATGAAGGGTCACAGATCCAAGTCTCGGGACCATACACAGCCTCAAGCGCTGCCCCCCGCCCGGCAGGGTCACAGATCCATGTCTTGGTCCCGTGGACAGCCTCAAGCACTGACCCCCACCCGGCAGGGTCACAGATTCGGGTCCTGGACTGCAGACAGCCTCCCATGCTGCCCCCCTGCCCACCAGGTCACAGATCCGGGTCCCAGGACCACAGACAGCCTCAAGCACCTCTCCCCGCCTGGCATGGTCACAGATCCGGGTCTCGGACTACGGACAGCCTCCCGCGGTGCCCCCCACCCAGCAGGGTCACAGATCCAGGTCCTGGGACCACGGACAGCCTCAAGCACTGCCCCCCACCTGGCAGGGTCACAGATCCGGGTCCCGGGACAGTGGACAGCCTCAAGCACTGCCCCCCGCTTGGCAGGGTCACCGATCTGGGTCCTGAGACCATAGACAGCCTCAAGCACTGCCCCCTGCCTGGCAGGGTCACAGATCTGAGTCCCAAACCGCAGACAGCCTTGCCTGCTGCCGCCTGCCTTCAGTATGCAAATTAGCCGCCATCTTGTTGCTTCAGGGTGGGGGTCCCCACTGGGGTGCCTGGCCAGTCTGGGTGAGGGGCTGAGGGCTGTTTTCAGGCTGGCGGGTGACTGAAGCTCCTAACCTCTCCTTTTTTTCTTTTTTTTTTTTTTATTCTGGCATTTATTTACCTTCTATGCCTGTCACTGGAACTGAGAGCTGGCTTTCTCTCTGAGGCTTGGCTGCTGAAAGCAGGTTTCTGGCCTTTGTTTACCTTCTGTATTCGAAACTTTGTTGCGACTCCAGCTCTGAGATCCCGGCTGACTGAAAACAGGTTTCTGGGGTTTTGTTTAGCTTCTATATTTGTTACAATGTTTCAAACTGCAAGCTCAGAGGCCGGCAGCGCAGGCGGGGAACGTTGGAGTCCTCCATCACTGGAGCAAGCAAGCCTCCCTGTTCGCTTCAAGCTGCCTGGCTGCCGGCCGCCATCTTGGTTGGCAGTTAATTTGCATATCGCCCTGATTAGCCAATGG
>NW_005871360.1:709605-734636 GCF_000147115.1 Myotis lucifugus
TTCCTATTTATATTCTTATTATCATCGTTGGTGTCGTTTACTCGATTTGTTCTGCTTTCTCCTTCGATCTCGCGTTCTAACTTCCTGTTGCTTCTGAGTACTTTTTTAGACGCTATTTCGGCGGGCTTTGAATTTTCTATTTGTGACTTAGCTAGTGCTTGGTAGATGATAGTTATGGGAGGAAATACAAGAGTCTCTAAATGTAATCTGAACAATAAAGATTTAATTTCAAAAAATGGTACAGCAGTGGGTAAAGGTGTGTGGAAGGGGCGGTAAGAGGATCAACCGAAGGACTTGTATGCATGCATATAAGCATAACCAATGGACATAAGACACTGGGGGTAGAGGAGGCCAGGGGATTGTCAAGGCCGGGGGGGAAAAAGGAGACATATGTAATACTTTTTGTAATACTTTAAGCAATAAGACAGTAAAAAAAAAATAAAGTCAAGAAAGTATCAACAAAAAATGTTTTTAAAAAAGAGTTTACTTATAGCTTGGAATAAATATAATTTTAAATGGGAAAGTCACCTTAATTACTGTTAGAGCAAGTGTCAAGTGAAATGATGATGCCTAACCTGTAATGCCCACTGAACATGAGTTTTTGAATTGACAAAGACCCAAAAAATGACTCCTCATCTCAGTGTTCTTTTTTATTCCATTGACTAGGACCCTGCAATACCCAAGACAAGGCACCTCTACCCAAGTCACCATTGGAGGCCCCAGCCTGTGTTCAGGCAGAAGGGAAAAAGTCTGCCTTCTGTCAACCTCTCAACGTTATTTTCTCACCATCTAAGGGGTGTGTGGAGGTACACATGTTCAGAAAAACACGTCGTGATGAGGATGGTAAGGAATAAACAAAGGAGGGATCCTAACTTGATCAAGAGATGTAGCATAATTGCTCAGCCTACTCTCTACTTAGTTCATTTTCCCCTCAAATGCAGAGAAGGACTTCAGGAAAGAGGGACTAGGACTAAGGCTCCTGCAGACGGACAAGTAGGCAGTGTGCGTTCAAGGACAGGGCAAGGTTGCTCAGCACAAATTTCCAGCATAGCGCCAGCTGAAACAGGCAATAGACAGTGCTGATGTGTGTGTATGACATTTTACCCAGACCTTACTCTCTGGGAAGCACAAAGTCAGATCCACACACACTCACTCACACATCTGTCACCCTCCAAACCAAGTATGGCTCTGTATGTCCTTCTTTTCCCTTGTTCTATCATATACACAGGCTTTCCCTCTTCACCTCTCTTTCCCATTCTCCATTCCCATTACGGAGATACACTCTTACCTTCACTTCATCACATAATCATTATCATATTCACTAATTCCATAATATGCACACACTAATCCCATCAATAATCCACATCCCCTCACACAGAAAACCTCTTTAGGTCAAAGTCTTTTGAACTTCTATGCCCTGAAGAAAATTTACTTTCATCTGTTTCCTCTGTAATCTATATGGCACTTCAGCTACCAGGCCTTCAGGTCTTCACTGAACTGAACATTCTGAGATCTCATACACCCTTCCCCTAATACTCTCAGTCTCACTGTCTTACAGTAAGAACAAGGACCAGTCCTGCTCCATTCACATGTGCTATCATACCATATTGCAAACATGCACACACTCATCCCCATCCTCTTTACCAACATGGAAAACACTCACCAGAAATATTCTAATACATACATAGAATTCTAAAAATACTTGCATACAAAACCACATCCTCATTCCCACATTGTTATACCATGTAAACACCTCAAAGTATCCCACACATAGAATTCTGAAATATAATATGCATATGAACTTTCACTCCAAATTCTCGTGTGGGTCATGGACATCTTAACCCCTATAGATTTCACACACATCTTCTAGCTTGCTTATGCTAAAAATTTTCTTTCCCAGTATTCCATCAACCACTTCAAAAAGTTTCCTGTACTGGAGCCTCTGAGATGCCAGCATTCCAGCCAGGTAGGAAACGGAAGAGCACAGAGCGGCACATTCAAGGTTTGTATGGCCAAGCCTGAAATGACACATGACGTTTCCAATCATTTTCCATTGTAGTCGTGTAATCTCATGGTCAGAACTACCTTCAAGGGAAGCTAACAAAGATAACATAGTTTTATGTCCAGGTTGAATGAAGACAGCAATCTCGGTTCCATTTTCAACGAAGCCACTTTGAACAAACCCAGTCACCCAGGACATATATTTGCACAATAACTACTCCGTGCATTTAATATTTTCATAGGAACCACATAACACTACCCATCCAGGCTGTGTGTGCTCAATGAATGTGGTACATGGTAGATGCTTTGTTTAATGGACAGGTAAATACACAAATTACAGGAATGGGATGCGTATCTATTACTTTTATTTAATTTCTCAGCAAAGCTGAATTCAGGAGATGCTTTGCAGCGCAGGCACAAGGCAGAGGCCCCAACTCAACGCCAGAAAGCATGGGAGGCCTCCTCTTCAGAGAGTTTTCCCTCCATCTCTTCTAAGGACAAGCAACATGATGCTGGTAAGGAGGGACTACTGAGTAGGATGCAAAGGGAGGTGGGATCTAGACAGAACCCATGGTTGAGCTGAGTGTTTCTGCCCATTAACCGACAACAAGCTGCCCAGTACAAACAGATACTCCAATGATTCTGCATCTTCTTAGTACAGTGATGGCGAACCTATGACACGCCTGTCAGAGGTGACAAGTGAACTCATTTTTTGGTAGATTTTTCTTTGTTCAATGGCATTTAAATATACAAAATAAATATTAAATATATAAATCTTTGTTTTACTATGGCTTCCAAATATCAAAAAATGTTTATATGTGACACGGCACCAGAGTTAAGTTAGGGTTTTTCAAAATGCAGACTGGCCGAGCTCAAAGGTTCGCCTTCACTGTCTTAGTAGAATCAGCAGTGGAAACAAGGGAAAACACCGCAAAGAGCTGGAGGGAGCCCAAGGAGATCAGTGGAGAACAGTGTTCTATTTGAGGAAATCATGGGAGAGGGCCTCAGGGAATGAGAGTTTTATCAGAGAACCATGGAAGAATACGTTCCTATGAGCTGGCCTAGCACATGTCATATTACCAGGATCCTGGGAAGCACTAATAACTTAACATAGGCCCAACGTGGTAGGATCCCCAAGAACTGAACTTGAGGTAGAGTGCAGAGATACCCAGGCAAAGACACCATCACATCCATATGTTTACATAGCCAGTATTTCCCATTCACATTCATCTCATATAAGATCCTTTTGCTGTCACTGTCCCCATCATTCATTTCCCTACAACATTCCACATGCATCAAAATTCTCCATGATGGATTTTTGTCCATGCCATGCAAACTGTTATGATTTCTCTGACTCCTAAGATGCTAGATTAGTATTTTTGTTTTATAAAATTTATGGAAATACAAGGGCACAGTATATACTTTGTGTCTAGCTCCTTTCACTCATTACTATATTTGTGTAATTCATCCATGTTGTACATGGTGTTGATTTTGTTCATTTTGGGGATATGTATATCATTTTACGAATATTATTTCTTCATTGATTATACTCTTCCAATCATTCAGGTTGCTTTGACTTAAACTACTTGAAAATGTGATGTTCTGGGCAATCTATTACATATATTTGTCAATATGAGCATAATTCTATGTGGTGAATGCTGAAGAATTAGAATGCTAGGCCATAGGGGCCATATTCTATTTTAACCTCCTCAAAAGTCAATACTTCACACTTTGCTTTCTAATGCAATTTCTTGTTATGGCATATCTAGTATTACAAAATATTCTCTGCATTCTCTGCCATTATTTTCAAAGCACAGGCACTCTTTCTCTTATAAACCTTGATTTTCACATCCCCAGATTCTATACCTATTGTCTCACATTTTGGAAATATACTAACTGCTCTAGTCTCAAAGACAATATTCTTAGTGATAACATTCCTTATCGAAACAACATAATATATAAAGCACGTAAGTCCTTTATTGTTGATAATGCAATCTACACATTATGCAATAAATATGTGCTGAACTAACACAGTGACAAAAAGCACACATACCCTCCCCAGTCACACAACGCTCATTCCACATTTACATTTGCAAACACCAACTCAATAAAACATTATACCTCAACCCAGTTTTACCCAACGCATTAGAAATGTAAACACTAAGTACATTACATTCACCATGGCATTTTGCTATAAATATGAATAATACTATAGTGCACACATCCCAGAGACATGAAGATAATCTAAAACAGTGAATTAAGCAGCAGCAAGCTTGCTAAGATTGAAACAGGAACAGTGACAAAATAGTGTATAATTTCTTCAAAAATAAACATTTATCCTTTTACAGGTCTGTATATATATATATATATATATATATATATATATATATCAGTATAAAGAGCAATGCAAATATATTGATATTCATTAAGAACTTCATAAAACTCACACCATATATCTGCTAAATGCACAATTTTTCATGAGGAATTTGAATTGATATCCACCTTTTAATCCCTGCAAACTGTCTTTCAGGCATGATTCAAAGTTGTTGATTATCTGTATAGATAGATCTCCAGAAATATCACATGCAAGATACCCAATCCAACTGACATCCACCAAACACACCATTTAATAAGAGTTTACTTATAGCTTGGAATAAATATAATTTTAAATGGGAAAGTCACCTTAATTACTGTGAGAGCAAGTGTCAAGTGAAATGATGATGCCTAACCTGTAATGTCTACTGAACATGCAGTTTTTGAGTTGACAAAGACCCCAGAAAATGCCTCATCTCAGTGTTCTCGTTTATTCCACTGCCCAGGACCCTGCAATACCCAAGACAAGGCACCTCTACCCAAGTCACCATTGGAGGCCCCAGCCTGTGGTCAGGCAGAAGGGAAAAAGTCTGCCTTCTGTCAACCTCTCAACGTTATTTTCTCACCATCTAAGGGGCGTGTGGAGGTACACATGTTCAGAAAAACACGTCGTGATGAGGATGGTAAGGAATAAACAAAGGAGGGATCCTAACTTGATCAAGAGATGTAGCATAATTGCTCAGCCTACTCTCTACTTAGTTCATTTTCCCCTCAAATGCAGAGAAGGACTTCAGGAAAAAGGGACTAGGACTAAGGCTCCTGCAGACGGACAAGTAGGCAGTGTGCGTTCAAGGACAGGGCAAGGTTGCTCAGCACAAATTTCCAGCATAGCGCCAGCTGAAACAGGCAATAGACAGTGCTGATGTGTGTGTATGACATTTTACCCAGACCTTACTCTCTGGGAAGCACAAAGTCAGATCCACACACACTCACTCACACATCTGTCACCCTCCAAACCAAGTATGGCTCTGTATGTCCTTCTTTTCCCTTGTTCTATCATATACACAGGCTTTCCCTCTTCACCTCTCTTTCCCATTCTCCATTCCCATTACGGAGATACACTCTTACCTTCACTTCATCACATAATCATTATCATATTCACTAATTCCATAATATGCACACACTAATCCCATCAATAATCCACATCCCCTCACACAGAAAACCTCTTTAGGTCAAAGTCTTTTGAACTTCTATGCCCTGAAGAAAATTTACTTTCATCTGTTTCCTCTGTAATCTATATGGCACTTCAGCTACCAGGCCTTCAGGTCTTCACTGAACTGAACATTCTGAGATCTCATACACCCTTCCCCTAATACTCTCAGTCTCACTGTCTTACAGTAAGAAAAAGGACCAGTCCTGCTCCATTCACATGTGCTATCATACCATATTGCAAACATGCACACACTCATCCCCATCCTCTTTACCAACATGGAAAACACTCACCAGAAATATTCTAATACATACATAGAATTCTAAAAATACTTGCCTACAAAACCACATCCTCATTCCCACATTGTTATACCATGTAAACACCTCAAAGTATCCCACACATAGAATTCTGAAATATAATATGCATATGAACTTTCACTCCAAATTCTCGTGTGGGTCATGGACATCTTAACCCCTATAGATTTCACACACATCTTCTAGCTTGCTTATGCTAAAAATTTTCTTTCCCAGTATTCCATCAACCACTTCAAAAAGTTTCCTGTACTGGAGCCTCTGAGATGCCAGCATTCCAGCCAGGTAGGAAACGGAAGAGCACAGAGCGGCACATTCAAGGTTTGTATGGCGAAGCCTGAAATGACACATGACGTTTCCAATCATTTTCCATTGTAGTCATGTAATCTCATGGTCAGAACTACCTTCAAGGGAAGCTAACAAAGATAACATAGTTTTATGTCCAGGTTGAATGAAGACAGCAATCTCCGTTCCATTTTCAACGAAGCCACTTTGAACAAACCCAGTCACCCAGGACATATATTAGCACAATAACTACTCCGTGCATTTAATATTTTCATAGGAACCACATAACACTACCCATCCAGGCTGTGTGTGCTCAATGAATGTGGTACATGGTAGATGCTTTGTTTAATGGACAGGTAAATACACAAATTACAGGAATGGGATGCGTATCTATTACTTTTATTTAATTTCTCAGCAAAGCTGAATTCAGGAGATGCTTTGCAGCGCAGGCACAAGGCAGAGGCCCCAACTCAACGCCAGAAAGCATGGAAGGCCTCCTCTTCAGAGAGTTTTCCCTCCATCTCTTCTGAAGACAAGCAAAATGATGCTGGTAAGGAGGGACTATTGAGTAGGATGCAAAGGGAGATGGGATCTAGACAGAACCCACGGTTGAGCTGAGTGTTTCTGCCTATTAACTGACAACAAGCTACCCAGTACAAACAGATACTCCAATGACTCTGCATCTTCTTAGTAGGATCAGCAGTTAAAGAAAGGGACAACTCCGAAAACAGCTGGAGGGAGCCCAAGGAGATCAGTGGAGAACAGTGTTCTATTTGAGGAAATCATGGGAGAGGGCCTAAGGGGATGAGAGTTTTATCAGAGAACCATGGAAGAATACGTTCCTATGAGCTGGCCAAGCACATGTCATATTACCAGGATCCTGGGAAGCACTAATAACTTAACATAGGCCCAACGTGGTAGGTTCCTCAAGAACTGAACTTGAGGTACAGTGCAGAGATACCCAGGCAAAGACACCATCACATCTATATATTTACATAGCCAGTATTTCCCATTCACATTCATCTCCTATAAGACCCCTTTGCTTTCACTGTCCCCATCATTCATTTCCCTACAACATTCCACATGCATCTAAGTTCTCCATGCTTCATTTTTGTCCATGCCATGAAAACCGTTATGATTTCTCTGGCTCGTAAGACACTAGATTAGTATCCTTATTTTTTAAATTTTATGGAAATACAAGGGCACAGTATATACTTTGTGTCTAGCTCCTTTCACTCATTACTATATTTGTGTAATTCATCCAAGTTTTATGTGATGTTAATTTTGTTCCTTTTGGGTATATGTATACCATTTCACGAATATTATTTCTTCATTGATTATACTTTTCTGATCATTCAGGTTGCTTTGACTTCGAACTACTTGAAAATGTGATGTTCTGGGCAATCTATTACATATATTTGTCAATATGAGCATAATTCTATGTGGTGAATGCTGAAGAATTAGAATGCTAGGCCATAGGGGCCATATTCTATTTTAACCTCCTCAAAAGTCAATACTTCACACTTTGCTTTCTAATGCAATTTCTTGTTATGGCATATCTAGTATTACAAAATATTCTCTGCATTCTCTGCCATTATTTTCAAAGCACAGGCACTCTTTCTCTTATAAACCTTGATTTTCACATCCCCAGATTCTATACCTATTGTCTCACATTTTGGAAATATACTAACTGCTCTAGTCTCAAAGACAATATTCTTAGTGATAACATTCCTTATCGAAACAACATAATATATAAAGCACGTAAGTCCTTTATTGTTGATAATGCAATCTACACATTATGCAATAAATATGTGCTGAACTAACACAGTGACAAAAAGCACACATACCCTCCCCAGTCACACAACGCTCATTCCACATTTACATTTGCAAACACCAACTCAATAAAACATTATACCTCAACCCAGTTTTACCCAACGCATTAGAAATGTAAACACTAAGTACATTACATTCACCATGGCATTTTGCTATAAATATGAATAATACTATAGTGCACACATCCCAGAGACATGAAGATAATCTAAAACAGTGAATTAAGCAGCAGCAAGCTTGCTAAGATTGAAACAGGAACAGTGACAAAATAGTGTATAATTTCTTCAAAAATAAACATTTATCCTTTTACAGGTCTGTATATATATATATATATATATATATATATATATATCTCAGTATAAAGAGCAATGTAAATATATTGATATTCATTAAGAACTTCATAAAACTCACACCATATATCTGCTAAATGCACAATTTTTCATGAGGAATTTGAATTGATATCCACCTTTTAATCCCTGCAAACTGTCTTTCAGGCATGATTCAAAGTTGTTGATTATCTGTATAGATAGATCTCCAGAAATATCACATGCAAGATACCCAATCCAACTGACATCCACCAAACACACCATTTAATAAGAGTTTACTTATAGCTTGGAATAAATATAATTTTAAATGGGAAAGTCACCTTAATTACTGTGAGAGCAAGTGTCAAGTGAAATGATGATGCCTAACCTGTAATGTCTACTGAACATGCAGTTTTTGAATTGACAAAGACCCCAGAAAATGCCTCATCTCAGTGTTCTCGTTTATTCCACTGCCCAGGACCCTGCAATACCCAAGACAAGGCACCTCTACCCAAGTCACCATTGGAGGCCCCAGCCTGTGGTCAGGCAGAAGGGAAAAAGTCTGCCTTCTGTCAACCTCTCAACGTTATTTTCTCACCATCTAAGGGGCGTGTGGAGGTACACATGTTCAGAAAAACACGTCGTGATGAGGATGGTAAGGAATAAACAAAGGAGGGATCCTAACTTGATCAAGAGATGTAGCATAATTGCTCAGCCTACTCTCTACTTAGTTCATTTTCCCCTCAAATGCAGAGAAGGACTTCAGGAAAGAGGGACTAGGACTAAGGATCCTGCAGACGGACAAGTAGGCAGTGTGCGTTCAAGGACAGGGCAAGGTTGCTCAGCACAAATTTCCAGCATAGCGCCAGCTGAAACAGGCAATAGACAGTGCTGATGTGTGTGTATGACATTTTACCCAGACCTTACTCTCTGGGAAGCACAAAGTCAGATCCACACACACTCACTCACACATCTGTCACCCTCCAAACCAAGTATGGCTCTGTATGTCCTTCTTTTCCCTTGTTCTATCATATACACAGGCTTTCCCTCTTCATCTCCTTTCCCATTCTCCACTCCCATTACGGAGATACACTCTTACCTTCACTTCATCACATAATCATTATCATATTCACTAATTCCATAATATGCACACACTAATCCCATCAATAATCCACATCCCCTCACACAGAAAACCTCTTTAGGTCAAAGTCTTTTGAAATTCTATGCCCTGAAGAAAATTTACTTTCATCTGTTTCCTCTGTAATCTATATGGCACTTCAGCTACCAGGCCTTCAGGTCTTCACTGAACTGAACATTCTGAGATCTCATACACCCTTCCCCTAATACTCTCAGTCTCACTGTCTTACAGTAAGAAAAAGGACCAGTCCTGCTCCATTCACATGTGCTATCATACCATATTGCAAACATGCACACACTCATCCCCATCCTCTTTACCAACATGGAAAACACTCACCAGAAATATTCTAATACATACATAGAATTCTAAAAATACTTGCATACAAAACCACATCCTCATTCCCACATTGTTATACCATGTAAACACCTCAAAGTATCCCACACATAGAATTCTGAAATATAATATGCATATGAACTTTCACTCCAAATTCTCGTGTGGGTCATGGACATCTTAACCCCTATAGATTTCACACACATCTTCTAGCTTGCTTATGCTAAAAATTTTCTTTCCCAGTATTCCATCAACCACTTCAAAAAGTTTCCTGTACTGGAGCCTCTGAGATGCCAGCATTCCAGCCAGGTAGGAAACGGAAGAGCACAGAGCGGCACATTCAAGGTTTGTATGGCCAAGCCTGAAATGACACATGACGTTTCCAATCATTTTCCATTGTAGTCATGTAATCTCATGGTCAGAACTACCTTCAAGGGAAGCTAACAAAGATAACGTAGTTTTATGTCCAGGTTGAATGAAGACAGCAATCTCGGTTCCATTTTCAACGAAGCCACTTTGAACAAACCCAGTCACCCAGGACATATATTTGCACAATAACTACTCCGTGCATTTAATATTTTCATAGGAACCACATAACACTACCCATCCAGGCTGTGTGTGCTCAATGAATGTGGTACATGGTAGACGCTTTGTTTAATGGACAGGTAAATGCACAAATTACAGGAATGGGATGCGTATCTATTACTTTTATTTAATTTCTCAGCAAAGCTGAATTCAGGAGATGCTTTGCAGCGCAGGCACAAGGCAGAGGCCCCAACTCAACGCCAGAAAGCATGGGAGGCCTCCTCTTCAGAGAGTTTTCCCTCCATCTCTTCTGAAGACAAGCAACATGATGCTGGTAAGGAGGGACTACTGAGTAGGATGCAAAGGGAGGTGGGATCTAGACAGAACCCATGGTTGAGCTGAGTGTTTCTGCCCATTAACCGACAACAAGCTGCCCAGTACAAACAGATACTCCAATGATTCTGCATCTTCTTAGTACAGTGATGGCGAACCTATGACACGCCTGTCAGAGGTGACAAGTGAACTCATTTTTTGGTAGATTTTTCTTTGTTCAATGGCATTTAAATATACAAAATAAATATTAAATATATAAATCTTTGTTTTACTATGGCTTCCAAATATCAAAAAATGTTTATATGTGACACGGCACCAGAGTTAAGTTAGGGTTTTTCAAAATGCAGACTGGCCGAGCTCAAAGGTTCGCCTTCACTGTCTTAGAATCAGCAGTGGAAACAAGGGAAAACACCGCAAAGAGCTGGAGGGAGCCCAAGGAGATCAGTGGAGAACAGTGTTCTATTTGAGGAAATCATGGGAGAGGGCCTCAGGGAATGAGAGTTTTATCAGAGAACCATGGAAGAATACGTTCCTATGAGCTGGCCAAGCACATGTCATATTACCAGGATCCTGGGAAGCACTAATAACTTAACATAGGCCCAACGTGGTAGGATCCCCAAGAACTGAACTTGAGGTAGAGTGCAGAGATACCCAGGCAAAGACACCATCACATCCATATGTTTACATAGCCAGTATTTCCCATTCACATTCATCTCATATAAGATCCTTTTGCTGTCACTGTCCCCATCATTCATTTCCCTACAACATTCCACATGCATCAAAATTCTCCATGATGGATTTTTGTCCATGCCATGCAAACTGTTATGATTTCTCTGACTCCTAAGATGCTAGATTAGTATTTTTGTTTTATAAAATTTATGGAAATACAAGGGCACAGTATATACTTTGTGTCTAGCTCCTTTCACTCATTACTATATTTGTGTAATTCATCCATGTTGTACATGGTGTTGATTTTGTTCATTTTGGGGATATGTATATCATTTTACGAATATTATTTCTTCATTGATTATACTCTTCCAATCATTCAGGTTGCTTTGACTTAAACTACTTGAAAATGTGATGTTCTGGGCAATCTATTACATATATTTGTCAATATGAGCATAATTCTATGTGGTGAATGCTGAAGAATTAGAATGCTAGGCCATAGGGGCCATATTCTATTTTAACCTCCTCAAAAGTCAATACTTCACACTTTGCTTTCTAATGCAATTTCTTGTTATGGCATATCTAGTATTACAAAATATTCTCTGCATTCTCTGCCATTATTTTCAAAGCACAGGCACTCTTTCTCTTATAAACCTTGATTTTCACATCCCCAGATTCTATACCTATTGTCTCACATTTTGGAAATATACTAACTGCTCTAGTCTCAAAGACAATATTCTTAGTGATAACATTCCTTATCGAAACAACATAATATATAAAGCACGTAAGTCCTTTATTGTTGATAATGCAATCTACACATTATGCAATAAATATGTGCTGAACTAACACAGTGACAAAAAGCACACATACCCTCCCCAGTCACACAACGCTCATTCCACATTTACATTTGCAAACACCAACTCAATAAAACATTATACCTCAACCCAGTTTTACCCAACGCATTAGAAATGTAAACACTAAGTACATTACATTCACCATGGCATTTTGCTATAAATATGAATAATACTATAGTGCACACATCCCAGAGACATGAAGATAATCTAAAACAGTGAATTAAGCAGCAGCAAGCTTGCTAAGATTGAAACAGGAACAGTGACAAAATAGTGTATAATTTCTTCAAAAATAAACATTTATCCTTTTACAGGTCTGTGTATATATATATATATATATATATATATATATATCTCAGTATAAAGAGCAATGCAAATATATTGATATTCATTAAGAACTTCATAAAACTCACACCATATATCTGCTAAATGCACAATTTTTCATGAGGAATTTGAATTGATATCCACCTTTTAATCCCTGCAAACTGTCTTTCAGGCATGATTCAAAGTTGTTGATTATCTGTATAGATAGATCTCCAGAAATATCACATGCAAGATACCCAATCCAACTGACATCCACCAAACACACCATTTAATAAGAGTTTACTTATAGCTTGGAATAAATATAATTTTAAATGGGAAAGTCACCTTAATTACTGTGAGAGCAAGTGTCAAGTGAAATGATGATGCCTAACCTGTAATGTCTACTGAACATGCAGTTTTTGAGTTGACAAAGACCCCAGAAAATGCCTCATCTCAGTGTTCTCGTTTATTCCACTGCCCAGGACCCTGCAATACCCAAGACAAGACACCTCTACCCAAGTCACCATTGGAGGCCCCAACCTGTGGTCAGGCAGAAGGGAAAAAGTCTGCCTTCTGTAAACCTATCAACGTTATTTTCTCACCATCTAAGGGGCGTGTGGAGGTACACATGTTCAGAAAAACACGTCGTGATGAGGATGGTAAGGAATAAACAAAGGAGGGATCCTAACTTGATCAAGAGATGTAGCATAATTGCTCAGCCTACTCTCTACTTAGTTCATTTTCCCCTCAAATGCAGAGAAGGACTTCAGGAAAGAGGGACTAGGACTAAGGCTCCTGCAGACAGAGAAGTAGGCAGTGTGCCTTCAAGGACAGGGCAAGGTCCCTCAGCACCAATTTCCAGCATAGCGCCAGCTGAAACTGAGGCAATAGACAGTGCTGATGTGTGTGTATGACATTTTACCCAGACCTTACTCTCTGGGAAGCACAAAGTCAGATCCACACACACTCACTCACACATCTGTCATCCTCCATACCAAGTAAGGCTCTGTATGTCCTCCTTTTCCCTTGTTCTATCATATACACAGGCTTTCCCTCTTCATCTCTCTTTCCCATTCTCCATTCCCATTACGGAGATACACTCTTACCTTCACTTCATCACATAATCATTGTCAGATTCACAAATTCCATAATATGCACACACTAATCCCATCAATAATCCACATCCCCTCACACAGAAAACCTCTTTAGGTCAAAGTCTTTTGAACTTCTATGCCCTGAAGAAAATTTACTTTCATCTGTTTCCTCTGTAATCTATATGGCACTTCACCTACCAGGCCTTCAGATCTTCACTAAACTGAACATTCTGAGATCTCATACACCCTTCCCCTAATACTCTCAGTCTCACTGTCTTACAGTAAGAAAAAGGACCAGTCCTGCTCCATTCACATGTGCTATCATACCATATTGCAAACATGCACACACTCATCCCCATCCTCTTTACCAACATGGAAAACACTCACCAGAAATATTCTAATACATACATAGAATTCTAAAAATACTTGCATACAAAACTACATCCTCATTCCCACATTGTTATACCATGTAAACACCTCAAAGTATCCCACACATAGAATTCTGAAATATAATATGCATATGAACTTTCACTCCAAATTCTCGTGTGGGTCATGGACATCTTAACCCCTATAGATTTCACACACATCTTCTAGCTTGCTTATGCTAAAAATTTTCTTTCCCAGTATTCCATCAACCACTTCAAAAAGTTTCCTGTACTGGAGCCTCTGAGATGCCAGCATTCCAGCCAGGTAGGAAACGGAAGAGCACAGAGCGGCACATTCAAGGTTTGTATGGCCAAGCCTGAAATGACACATGACGTTTCCAATCATTTTCCATTGTAGTCATGTAATCTCATGGTCAGAACTACCTTCAAGGGAAGCTAACAAAGATAACATAGTTTTATGTCCAGGTTGAATGAAGACAGCAATCTCGGTTCCATTTTCAACGAAGCCACTTTGAACAAACCCAGTCACCCAGGACATATATTTGCACAATAACTACTCCGTGCATTTAATATTTTCATAGGAACCACATAACACTACCCATCCAGGCTGTGTGTGCTCAATGAATGTGGTACATGGTAGACGCTTTGTTTAAAGGACAGGTAAATACACAATTTACAGGAATGGGATGCGTATCTATTACTTTTATTTAATTTCTCAGCAAAGCTGAATTCAGGAGATGCTTTGCAGCACAAACACAAGGCAGTGGCCTTAACTCAACGCCAGAAAGCATGGAAGGCCTCTTCCTCAGAGATTTTACCCTGCATCTCTTCTAAAGACAGGCAAAATGATGCTGGGAATGAGGGACTATTGAGCAGGAAGCAAAGGGGGTTGGGATCTAGACAGAACCCATGGTTGAGCTGTGTGTTTCTTCCCATTAACCGGCAACAAGCTCCCCAGTACAAACAGATACTCCAATGATTCTGCATCTTCTTAGTAGGATCTGCAGTGGAAGCAATGGAAACCACTGCAAAGAGTTGGAGGGAGCCCAAGGAGATCAATGGAGAACAGTGTTCTATTTGAGGAAATCATGGGAGAGGGCCTAAGGGGGATGAGAGTTTTATCAGAGAAACATGGAAGAATACGTTCCTACGAGCTGGCCAAGAACATGTCATATTAACACGATCCTGTGAAGCACTAATAACTTATCGTAGGCCCAACTATGGTAGGATAGGATCCTCAAGAACTGAACTTGAGGTAGAGTGCAGAGATACCCAGGCAAAGACACCATCACATCCATATGTTTACATAGCCAGTATTTCCCATTCACATTCATCTCATATAAGATCCTTTTGCTGTCACTGTCCCCATCATTCATTTCCCTACAACATTCCACATGCATCAAAATTTTCCATGATGGATTTTTGTCCATGCCATGCAAACTGTTATGATTTCTCTGACTCCTAAGATGCTAGATTAGTATTTTTGTTTTATAAAATTTATGGAAATACAAGGGCACAGTATATACTTTGTGTCTAGCTCCTTTCACTCATTACTATATTTGTGTAATTCATCCATGTTGTACATGGTGTTGATTTTGTTCATTTTGGGGATATGTATATCATTTTACGAATATTATTTCTTCATTGATTATACTCTTCCAATCATTCAGGTTGCTTTGACTTAAACTACTTGAAAATGTGATGTTCTGGGCAATCTATTACATATATTTGTCAATATGAGCATAATTCTATGTGGTGAATGCTGAAGAATTAGAATGCTAGGCCATAGGGGCCATATTCTATTTTAACCTCCTCAAAAGTCAATACTTCACACTTTGCTTTCTAATGCAATTTCTTGTTATGGCATATCTAGTATTACAAAATATTCTCTGCATTCTCTGCCATTATTTTCAAAGCACAGGCACTCTTTCTCTTATAAACCTTGATTTTCACATCCCCAGATTCTATACCTATTGTCTCACATTTTGGAAATATACTAACTGCTCTAGTCTCAAAGACAATATTCTTAGTGATAACATTCCTTATCGAAACAACATAATATATAAAGCACGTAAGTCCTTTATTGTTGATAATGCAATCTACACATTATGCAATAAATATGTGCTGAACTAACACAGTGACAAAAAGCACACATACCCTCCCCAGTCACACAACGCTCATTCCACATTTACATTTGCAAACACCAACTCAATAAAACATTATACCTCAACCCAGTTTTACCCAACGCATTAGAAATGTAAACACTAAGTACATTACATTCACCATGGCATTTTGCTATAAATATGAATAATACTATAGTGCACACATCCCAGAGACATGAAGATAATCTAAAACAGTGAATTAAGCAGCAGCAAGCTTGCTAAGATTGAAACAGGAACAGTGACAAAATAGTGTATAATTTCTTCAAAAATAAACATTTATCCTTTTACAGGTCTGTGTATATATATATATATATATATATATATATATATCTCAGTATAAAGAGCAATGTAAATATATTGATATTCATTAAGAACTTCATAAAACTCACACCATATATCTGCTAAATGCACAATTTTTCATGAGGAATTTGAATTGATATCCACCTTTTAATCCCTGCAACCTGTCTTTCAGGCATGATTCGAAGTTGTTGATAATCTGTATAGATAGATCTCCAGAAATATCACATGCAAGATACCCAATCCAACTGACATCCACCAAACACACCATTTAATAAGAGCTGCCTCAAACAGATTTTCAAACTGCAGTAGGAAGGCTCAGGAGGGTTGGGGGGCAAGAGGGAGGGGGGTAAGAGTTCAGCCTTGTATGCATGCATATAAGCATAACCAATGGACATAAGACACTGGAGTTAGGGGAGGCCAGGGTATTGACAAGGGAGGGAAAAAAAGAAGACATATGTGATACTTTTTGTAATATTTAAGGAATAAGACAAAAAAATAAAGTCAAGCAAGTATCAACAAAAAATGTTTTTAAAAAAGAGTTTACTTATAGCTTAGAATAAATATAATTTTAAATGGGAAAGTCACCTTAATTACTGTGAGAGCAAGTTTCAAGTGAAATGATGATGCCTAACCTGTAATGTCCACTGAACATGAGTTTTTGAATTGACAAAGACCCCAGAAAATGCCTCCTCATCTCAGTGTTCTTTTTTATTCCATTGACTAGGACCCTGCAATACCCAAGACAAGACACCTCTACCCAAGTCACCATTGGAGGCCCCAGCCTGTGGTCAGGCAGAAGGGAAAAAGTCTGCCTTCTGTCAACCTATCAACGTTACTTTCTCACCATCTAAGGGCTGTGTGGAGGTACACATGTTCAGAAAAACATGTCATGATGAGGATGGTAAGGAATAAACAAAGGAGGGATCTGAACTTGATCAAGAGATGTAGCTTAATTGCTCAGCCTACTCTCTACTTAGTTCATTTTCCTCTCAAAAGAAGAAAAGGGCTTCAGGAAAGAGGGACTAGGACTCAGGCACCTGCAGAGGGACAAGGAGGCAGTGTGCCTTCAAGGACAGGGCAAGATCGCTCAGCACAAATTTCCAACATAGCTCCAGGTGAAACGGAGGCAATAGACAGTGAGATGCTCACACACTCACTCACTCACACATCTGTCATCCTCCATACCAAGTAAGGCTCTGTGTGTCCTTCTTTTCCCGTGTTCTCTCATATACACTGGCTTTCCCTCTTCATCTCTCTTTCCCATTCTCCATTCCCATTACACAGATACACTCTTACCCTCACTTCATCACATAATCATGATCAGATTCACTAATTCCATAATATGCACCCACTAATCCCATAAATAAGCCAAATCTCCTCACACAGAAAACCTCTTTAGGTGAAAGTCTAATAAACTTATTTGCCCTGAAGAAAATTTACTTTTTTCTGTTTCCTTTCTCATCTATATGGCACTTCTGCTAACAGGCCTTCAGATCTTCACTGAACTGAACATTATGAGATCTCATACACCCTTCCCCCAATACTCTCCGTCTCACTGTCTTACAGTAAGAACAAGTACCAGTCCTACACCCTTCACATGTGCTGTCATACCACATTGCAAACACGCACACACTCATCCCCATCCTCTTTACCAACATGGAAAACACTCACCAGAAATATTCTAATACATACATACAATTCCACAAATACTTGCATACAAAACTACATCCTCATTCCCACATTGTTATACCATGTAAACACCTCAAAGTATCCCACGCACAGAATTCTGAAATATAATATGGATATGAACTTTCACTCCAAATTCTCGTGTTGGTCATGGACATCTTAACCCCTATAGACTTCACACACATCTTCTAGCTTGCTTATGTTAAAAATTTTCTTTCCCAGTATTCCATCAACCACTTCAAAAAGTTTCCTGTACTGCAGCCTCTGAGATGCCAGCATTCCAGCCAGGTAGGAAACGGAAGAGCACAGAGTGGCACATTCAAGGTTTGTATGGCGAAGCCTGAAATGACACATGACGTTTCCAATCATTTTCCATTGTAGTCATGTAATCTCATGGTCAGAACTACCTTCAAGGGAAGCTAACAAAGATAACATAGTTTTATGTCCAGGTTGAATGAAGACAGCAATCTCGGTTCCATTTTCAACGAAGCCACTTTGAACAAACCCAGTCACCCAGGACATATATTTGCACAATAACTACTCCGTGCATTTAATATTTTCATAGGAACCACATAACACTACCCATCCAGGCTGTGTGTGCTCAATGAATGTGGTACATGGTAGACGCTTTGTTTAATGGACAGGTAAATGCACAAATTACAGGAATGGGATGCGTATCTATTACTTTTATTTAATTTCTCAGCAAAGCTGAATTCAGGAGATGCTTTGCAGCGCAGGCACAAGGCAGAGGCCCCAACTCAACGCCAGAAAGCATGGGAGGCCTCCTCTTCAGAGAGTTTTCCCTCCATCTCTTCTAAGGACAAGCAACATGATGCTGGTAAGGAGGGACTACTGAGTAGGATGCAAAGGGAGGTGGGATCTAGACAGAACCCATGGTTGAGCTGAGTGTTTCTGCCCATTAACCGACAACAAGCTGCCCAGTACAAACAGATACTCCAATGATTCTGCATCTTCTTAGTACAGTGATGGCGAACCTATGACACGCCTGTCAGAGGTGACAAGTGAACTCATTTTTTGGTAGATTTTTCTTTGTTCAATGGCATTTAAATATACAAAATAAATATTAAATATATAAATCTTTGTTTTACTATGGCTTCCAAATATCAAAAAATGTTTATATGTGACACAGCACCAGAGTTAAGTTAGGGTTTTTCAAAATGCAGACTGGCCGAGCTCAAAGGTTCGCCTTCACTGTCTTAGTAGAATCAGCAGTGGAAACAAGGGAAAACACCGCAAAGAGCTGGAGGGAGCCCAAGGAGATCAGTGGAGAACAGTGTTCTATTTGAGGAAATCATGGGAGAGGGCCTCAGGGAATGAGAGTTTTATCAGAGAACCATGGAAGAATACGTTCCTATGAGCTGGCCAAGCACATGTCATATTACCAGGATCCTGGGAAGCACTAATAACTTAACATAGGCCCAACGTGGTAGGATCCCCAAGAACTGAACTTGAGGTAGAGTGCAGAGATACCCAGGCAAAGACACCATCACATCCATATATTTACATAGCCAGTATTTCCCATTCACATTCATCTCTTATAAGATCCTTTTGCTGTCACTGTCCCCATCATTCATTTCCCTACAACATTCCACATGCATCAAAATTCTCCATGATGGATTTTTGTCCATGCCATGCAAACCGTTATAATTTCTGTGACTCCTAAGACGCTAGATTAGTATCCTTGCTTTTAAATATTATGGAAATACAAGGGCACAGTATATACTTTGTTTCTAGCTCCTTTCACTCATTACTATATTTGAGTAATTCATCCATGTTGTACATGATGTTAATTTTGTTCCTTTTTGGTATATGTATATCATTTTATGAATATTATTTCTTCATTGATTATACTCTTCCGATCATTCAGGTTGCTTTGACTTCGAACTACTTGAAAATGTGATGTTCTGGGCAATCTATTACATATATTTGTCAATATGAGCATAATTCTATGAGGTGAATGCTGAAGAATTAGAATGCTAGGCCATAGGGGCCATATTCTATTTTAACCTCCTCAAAAGTCAATACTTCACACTTTGCTTTCTAATGCAATTTCTTGTTATGGCATATGTAGTATTACAAAATATTCTCTGAATTCTCTGCCATTATTTTCAAAGCACAGGCATTCTTTCTCTTATAAACCTTGATTTTCACATCCCCAGATTCTATAACTATTGTCTCACATTTTGGAAATACACTAACTGCTCTGGTCTCAAAGACAATATTCTTAGTGATAACATTCCTTATCTAAACAACATAATATATAAAGCATGTAAGTCTATTATTATTGATAATGCAATCTACACATTATGCAATAAATATGTGCTGAACTATCACAGTGACAAAAAGCGCACATACCCTCCTCAGTCACACAAAGCTCATTCCACATTTACATTTGCAAACACCAACTCAATAAAACATTATACCTCAACCCAGTTTTAACCAACACATTAGAAATGTAAACACTAAGTACATTACATTCACCATGGCATTTTGCTATAAATATGAATAATACTATAGCGCACACATTCCAGAGACATGAAGATAATCTTACAGTGAATTAAGCAGCAGTGAGCTTGCTAAGATTGAAACAGGAACAGTGACAAAATAGTGTATAATTTCTTCAAAAATAAACATTTATCCTTTTACAGCTCTGCCTATATATATATATATATATATATATATATATATATATCAGTATAAAGAGCAATGTAAATATCTTGATATTCACTAAGAACTTCATAAAAGTCACACCATATATCTGCTAAATGCACAATTTTTCATGAGGAATTTGAATTGATATCCACCTTTCAATCTCTGCATACTGTCTTTCAGGCATGATTCAAAGGTGTTGATAATCTGTATAGATAGAGCTCCAGAAATATCACACGCAAGATACCCAATCCAACTGACATCCACCAAACACACCATTGAATAAGAGTTTACTTGTAGTTGGAATAAATATAATTTTAAATGGGAAAGTCACCTTACTTTCTGTGAGAGCAAGTGTCAAGTGAAATGATGATGCCTGACATGTAATGTCCACTGAACATGCAGTTTTTGATTTGACAAAGACCCCAGACAATGCCTCATCTCAGTGTTCTTCTTTATTCCACTGCCCAGGACCCTGCAGTACCCAAGACAAGGCACCTCTACCCAAGTCACCATTGGAGGTCCCAGCCTTCGGTCAAACAGCAGGAGAACAGTCTGCCTTCCGTAAACCTTTCACCTGTCTTTTCTCACCGTCTAAGCCGTGTAGGGAGATACCCGTGAACGGAAAAACACGTCTTGATGAGGATGGTAAGGAATAAACAAAGGAGGGATCTGAACTTGATCAAGAGATGTAGCTCAATTGCTCAGCCTACTCTCTACTTAGTTCATTTTCCTCTCAAAAGAAGAAAAGGGCTTCAGGAAAGAGGGACTAGGACTCAGGCACCTGCAGAGGGACAAGGAGGCAGTGTGCCTTCAAGGACAGGGCAAGATCGCTCAGCACAAATTTCCAACATAGCTCCAGGTGAAACGGAGGCAATAGACAGTGAGATCCTCACACACTCACTCACTCACACATCTGTCATCCTCCATACCAAGTAAGGCTCTGTGTGTCCTTCTTTTCCCTTGTTCTCTCATATACACAGGCTTTCCCTCTTCATCTCTCTTTCCCATTCTCCATTCCCATTACACAGATACACTCTTACCCTCACTTCATCACATAATCATGATCAGATTCACTAATTCCATAATATGCACCCACTAATCCCATAAATAAGCCAAATCTCCTCACACAGAAAACCTCTTTAGGTCAAAGTCTTTTGAACTTCTATGCCCTGAAGAAAATTTACTTTCATCTGTTTCCTCTCTAATCTATATGGCACTTCAGCTACCAGGCCTTCAGGTCTTCACTGAACTGAACATTCTGAGATCTCATACCCGCTTCCCCTAATACTCTCAGTCTCACTGTCTTACAGTAAGAAAAAGGACCAGTCCTGCTCCATTCACATGTGCTATCATACCATATTGCAAACATGCACACACTCATCCCCATCCTCTTTACCAACATGGAAAACACTCACCAGAAATATTCTAATACATACATACAATTTCAAAACATATTTGCATAGAAAACTACATCCTCATTACCACATTGATATGCGATGTAAATACCTCAAAGTATCCCACACATAGAATTCTGAAATATAATATGCATATGAACTTTCACTCCAAATTCTCGTGTAGTCATGGACATCTTAACCCCTATAGATTTCACACACATCTTCTAGCTTGCTTATGTTAATAATTTTCTTTCCCAGTATTCCAACAACCACTTCAAAAAGTTTCCTGTACTGGAGCCTCTGAGATGCCAGCATTCCAGCCAGGTGGGAAACGGAAGAACACAGAGCGGCATATTCAAGGTTTGTATGGCGAAGCCTGAGATGACACATGACGTTTCCAATCATTTTCCATTGTAGTCATGTACTCTCATGGTCAGAACTACCTTCAAGGGAAGCTAACAAAGATAACATAGTTTTATGTCCAGGTTGAACGAATACAGCAATCTCGGTTTCATTTTCAAAGAAGCCACTTTGAACAAACCCAGTCACCCAGGACATATATTAGCACAATAACTACTCCGTGCATTTAATATTTTCATAGGAACCACATAACACTACCCATCCAGGCTGTGTGAGCTCAATGAATGTGGTACATGGTAGACTCTCTGTTTAAAGGACAGGTAAATACACAATTTACAAGAACGGGCTGCAGATCTATTACTTTTATTTAATTTCTCAGCAAAGCTGAATTCAGGAGATGCTTTGCAGCACAAACACAAGGCAGTGGCCCTAACTCAATGCCAGAAAGCATGGAAGGCCTCTTCCTCAGAGATTTTACCCTCCATCTCTTCTAAAGACAGGCAAAATGATGCTGGTAAAGAGGGACTATTGAGTAGGATGCAAAGGGAGGTGGGATCTAGACAGAACCCATGGTTGAGCTGAGTGTTTCTGCCCATTAACCGACAACAAGCTGCCCAGTACAAACAGATACTCTAATGATTCTGCATCTTCTTAGCACAGTGATGGCGAACCTATGACACACCTGTCAGAGGTGACAAGCAAACTCATTTTTTTGGTAGATTTTTTTCTTAAATGGCATTTAAATATATAAAATAAATATTAAATATATAAATTTTGTTTTACTATCGTTGCAAATATCAAAAAATTTCTATATGTGACATGGCACCAGAGTTAAGTTAGGGTTTTCAAAATGCTGACAGGCCGAGCTCAAAAGGTTCGCATTCACTGTCTTAGTAGGATCAGCAGTGGAAGAAGGGAAAACACCGCAAAGAGCTGGAGGGAGCCCAAGGAGATCAGTGGAGAACAGTGTTCTATTTGAGGAAATCATGGGAGAGGGCCTAAGGTGATGAGAGTTTTATCAGAGAACCATGGAAGAATACATTCCTATGAGCTGGCCAAGCACATGTCATATTACCAGGATCCTGGGATGCACAAATAACTTAACATAGGCCCAACGTGGTAGGATCCTCAAGAACTGAACTTGAGGTAGAGTGCAGAGATACCCAGGCAAAGACACCATCACATCTATATATTTACATAGCCAGTATTTCCCATTCACATTCATCTCATATAAGACCCCTTTGCTTTCACTGTCGTCATCATTCATTTCCCTACAACATTCCACATGCATCTAAATTCTCCATGCTGGATTTTTGTCCATGCCATGCAAACCGTTATAATTTCTGTGACTCCTAAGACGCTAGACTAGTATCCTTGCTTTTAAATATTATGGAAATACAAGGGAACAGTATATACTTTGTTTCTAGCTCCTTTCACTCATTACTATATTTGTGTAATTCATTCATGTTGTACATGATGTTAATTTTGTTCCTTTTTGGTATATGTATATCATTTTATGAATATTATTTCTTCATTGATTATACTCTTCCAATCATTCAGGTTGCTTTAACTTAAACTACTTGAAAATGTGATGTTCTAGGCAATCTATTACATATATTTGTCAATATGACCATAATTCTATGTGGTGAATGCTAAAGAATTAGAATGCTAGGCCATAGGGGCCATATTCTATTTTAACCTCCTCAAAAGTCAATACTTCACATTTTGCTTTCTAATGCAATTTCTTGTTATGGCATATCTAGTATTACAAAATATTCTCTGCCATCTTTTTAAAGCACAGGCATTCTTTCTCTTATAAACCTTGATTTTCACATCCCCAGATTCTATACCTATTGTCTCACATTTTGGAAATATACTAACTGCTCTAGTCTCAAAGACAATATTCTTAGTGATAACATTCCTTATCGAAACAACATAATATATAAAGTACGTAAGTCCATTATTGTTGATAATGCAATCTACACATTCTGCAATAAATATGTGCTGAACTAACACAGTGACAAAAAGCACACATACTCTCCTCAGTCACACAACGCTCATTCCACATTTACATTTGCAAACACCAACTCAATAAAACATTATACCTCAACCCAGTTTTAACCAATGCTATAGAAATGTAAACACTAAGTACATTACATTCACCATGGCATTTTGCTATAAATATGAATAATACTATAGTGCACACATTCCAGAGACATGAAGATAATCTTAATTAAACAGTGAATTAAGCAGCAGCAAGCTTGCTAAGATTGAAACAGGAACAGTGACAAAATAGTGTATAATTTCTTCAAAAATAAACATTTATCCTTTTACAGCTCTGTATATATATATATATACATATATATATATATATATATGTATATATATATATATCTCAGTGTAAAGAGCAATGTAAATATATTGATATTCATTAAGAACTTCATAAATCTCACACCATATATCTGCTAAATGCACAATTTTCGTGAGGAATTTGGATGATATCCACCTTTTAATCGGGCAACCGGTCTTTCCGGGATGATTCAAAGTTGTTGGATATCTTGTATGGATAGGATCT